>NC_091202.1:10750541-10850541 GCF_040958095.1 Procambarus clarkii | reverse complement strand
TCAAAATCGGCTTGTATGAAAATTTGTTGATTTTATAAATATATATAATTACCTAAGTGTAGTTGCAGGATGAGAGCTATACTCGTGGAGTCTTGTCCTCCCAGCACTCTTGCTTTGAAACTTCTGATGGTTTTGGACTTCACTACCGTCTCACTTAACTTGTTCAAGCCATCTACCACTGTTTCCAAAATAAAACTTTATAATATTTTTTTTGGGGAGCCCCATCGGCTTCCCGGAGCTATCCAGGCTGATATTGCTAATGTCAGACTTTGGCATCAGTCATGTGCATGGAATTCTTGAGGCCTACCAGGAACCACGAGCCAGAATCTGGCCTCCTCAGAGAGGCACGAGGAACAATAGCCTATAGAAACCCCCCATGTGGTTGGAAGCATTCTGTGTCTGCCATCGACCAGGTCAGGCACCCAGAAAGGTAAGCATCCCAAAACAAACCCCCTCTTCTGGTTAAGAAATTGCGACCGAGAGCTGAACTAGTGGACAGAACTCCCAAAATAAAACAGAGCTAACGAGCATGACGTCACTGTCATCGCACCGCCATCTGCACAGCTCCCCTCTCCCCGGGAGGGGGAAGGGGGAGCCCCAGACCCCAGTTCTGAGGCTGATGCTCTAGGCAGAAGTTGTGTGCTCTGGTTTCCGTCTTGGTCTCAGCTTTGTGTCTTGTGCCGTGGTGGCTGTCTTATAGGGGGTTTGTGCGCCAGGAGTGATTCTTCAGTACACGTGCTGCATGCGCCTAGGGTTACCTTCGCTAGGTGCCCAGTAAGTACTGCCCTTGGGATGTGGGGCCACCTTCCACAGTTTCCTTGGGTTCTGCCTCTGCTTGGCCGTTTACTGCTCGGTTTTCGGCGCCCTTTGTGTGCTTGGGTGTTCTGTCTCCCTTGTTCGCCTTAGGGTAGGAGACAGTTTGCACTGGTAAGGGGCGCAGGGTACTGCACAGCTTGTTTTCACCAATCAAAGCGGCCGGCTCTGTTCCGCCTGGGTACCCTGTCCTCTTGCGGGGGTTTTCCTTTTCTTTTTGTTTTCCTGCCTGGTGGGGGAGGGTCTGCCTTGGTTATTGCCCCCCCTGTATCCTGAGTACTCTTCTTTATTCCGGTGGTTTTCCCTGCTTGGTTTCCATGAGTGTACATGTCCCGGGGGTTCAGTTCTTAGAAAGTTGTTTGGTAGACTTGGGCACCGGTTAGCAGTACACTGCCTGGGTGTAAGTTCCATCTCAGGAAACTGGGAATCCCCACCGGGGCACGTTGGGTCCGATGGATGTGACCCCCCTGAGTCCCCCCTTCTCCCTCACTTTGTGCGAGTTCGAGGGTTGCTCCTCTTGTCTGAGGGTGACTTACTGTTTTTACCTTCATCTGCTGCCTGTTGGGTCGGTGGCACCTTCGACCCAGAGTCCTAGGAGTTTTCTTGCTTATTTGTGTCTCAGTTACCCAGTCCTATGCTGACTAGGCGGGTGCAGGCAGCACGAGCGTTGCACATTGGGTTCACGTGGTTGCAATACACTAGGTTGTTTGCTCCCCGGAAGCCCTGAGGCCGCCCCATTTTGGTTGTTGTGACCAGAGCGTGGGGGTGTTGGTCGCTTCAGTTTTGTTTTAGTCCGCGCCATCTTGTCTTTCCCCTTGTTGTGGTTTAATCTGGTTCCCCCTCTCCCCTTCTTCCCTGCATCCGGATCCCCACCGTCTGTGGGGTTCGGGGTCGGGGCGGGGTTTGGATGGTCTTGGCTTGGGCAGGTCTCGTGGATTTCCACTTCCGAGGTAGCGACAAAGACATTCGAGCCTATTCCTCCAGCATGGGGTCTGCCAGTGGGCCCCCTTCCTTAGTGTTTATCCGGCTGCCCCGACTTTTTGTTGTGAGTCTGGGGCTTTGGGGTTACAGCTCGACCCCGGGTCCTGCCGTAGAGGTTTCCGGGCTGGGGAGGGGCTGACTTGGGGGCCTTGGGCCCCGTTGGTCCCTGCCGAGGTTTACTACCCTCTAGTGGGGCTTGCGATTGTGGGGAGTGGTTTTTTTTTTCCTCCCCCCCCTGTGTATGAGTTGTATGTAGTGGGGCTCCTCCCCGGGTTCGGTTCCTTGTCCTTTTCGATCCATCCTGCTGGTGTGTACTCTTCTCCGTTTCTCATCCTTCTTCTCTGAGACATGAGTGCTCCTTCATGTCAAGGTCATGTTCCCCTCGTATCGGGGTCCTGCAAGACCATTAGCCTCGGGTGCGGCTGTGCCGTTATGAGCCTTCATGATTTTGTGCTTGCTTCTGTAGGATCTTGAAGGTTCAGGGAAGGTCTTCGATACTCTCCGTATTATTGGAACGTCTGTCATCTTCCGGTGATGCTTCTCCCCAGTCCTTTCTAAGACTCGTTGGTCCTCTTCCGGGTTGCTTCTTGGTTTTTGGTACTGTTTCGTTCTTTTGAAATTATATCTTCTCTCCGTGCTCTGTCTCGGCACTGCTAATATTCCTTAAATGCTCCTAGTCGGCGCCCTCTATGCCAAGCGGGTTGTGCGGTTCGGACCTCATGCGTCCTGCGCATGTGCTGTGGGAGTTTTTATTTATGGACGGTGTACACAAGTGTTGGTGTTTCGCGTCCTTTCTGTGGGGAGCCCCTACGGCTCCCTAGGAGCTTATCGGGCTAATGTATGTTATATTAGACCGGGACATTAGCTAAGGAGTTCAGACCTTCCAGGAACCAGCACCAGAACTTGACCCCTTCAGAGAAGGTTTCAGGGAGCAATGGCCCTGGAAAACCCCCTTGTGGTTGGGGCTTTCCTTATCTGCCATCGATCAGGGTTTGCACCCAGAAAGGTAGGCATAACAAAACAAACCCCACATGGTAAAAAACTAAAACAAAAAAACGAACAGAGAGGTAGAAACTCCCTACAATCCCAAGAAAAAAGCAAACAAGCAAATATCACACTTTACTGCCGTGCTGATCGTCCGCGCAGCCCTCCCCACCCTGAGAGGGGGAGCTCCGGACGTACCGCGCCGGCTGCCTAGCATCAGTTCGTTAGCTAATGTCAACCGGGATAGAAGCTTCTCTGGCCTCGGTTTCCTAGGCGGTGTTTGCCTTGTGTGGCGTTCACTGCTGTGTGTGTTGTGCAGTGGCCAGGAGTACCTCGTCAGTGCCGGGGCTGCATGCGCTTAGGGGCTTCCTTCCCTAAGCGCCCTGTGAGTACTGCCCCTGCATGACAGGGTTATCTTCCCTGGGGCGTTCAGGAACCATTCCCGTAGAGGTTCTTGCTGCTCTGCATTTGCGTCGCCCTTGGGGCCAGCTGGGGCTTGGGGCCCTTGTTTGGCCCTGGGTAGGGACTGGTATTGTACTGGTTAGGGCGTCAAGGTGTTGTGCGACCTGCCACCGGTTCCTGTTGCCTCTGGAGACGGTGTACTTTTGCGGGGGTTTTCTTTTGTTTTTATTTTCATTTGACTGGTGGGGGTCTGCCTAGTGTGGCTATAGTTCCACTGGTAGTTTTTGGTTGCCCTCTGCTAGGCCCCCGTAATTGTACACGTCGCAGGGGTTTTCAGTGTTGTCCTCTACCCCTTGTTATTTTTGGGTGTTTAACCGGTTAGCAACACCTTGCCTGGGCTTCCCGTAGTTGTTACCCCCTACGGGCCCTGGAAACCCCTGTCTGGGCTCGGTGGACCATTGAACGTGTCTTCCGGGTCCCAACCCGTCTTGTACGGGATCGTTGGTTGCTGTGCCCTTGGGCCAGATTCACAAAAGCACTTACGAACCTGTCCATCTTTTCTCAATCTTTGGCGGCATTGTTTCCAATTATTCAACAGTTAATGAGCTCCAAAGCACCAGGAGGCTGTTTATAATAATAACAATAGTTGAATGGGAAGTTTTCATGCTTGTAAACTGTTTAATATATGTAACCAAAGCCGTCAAAGATTGAGGAAAGATGTACACGTTCGTAAGTGCTTGCGTAAGTGCTTTTGTGAATCTGGCCCCTTGTCTCTGGGTGACAGTCACCACTTAACCACCTCCATGTTGCCTGTTGCGTCACTGACACCTTGACCCGGAGTCTTGCGAGAGAGATTCTCTGCTTGTTCTCCAGTACTCTCCTGATGTTATTACTGTTCAGAGTACAGGCGGCATCCGTGTTGCAAGCTAGGTTAGGTTGCTGCAACACGCTAGGTTGGTTTCCCACTCGGATGCCCCGAGGCCGCCCCGTTTTAGTTAGGTGCTGTTCGCCCCTTTCCCTCCCTGTTCCTGGCTCCGGACCGTCTGAAGGTTTTGGGGTCGGGGCAGGGTTTAGTTAGGGCCAAGACTCGCGCAGTTTTCGCGGGCTTCCCCGTTCGGGTTGGGGACAGAGGTTTTCGAGCCTGTTCCTCCTACTAAGGCTTCTGGGTCTTACCAGCAGGCCCTTTCTTGTTGCCTTTCCCATGGACTCTTCCTTTTCTTTAAGGGCGGAGGGCTTGCAGGACGGCTCTGCCCCGGGGCCTCTGTTGCGGGTTCCGGGGCTGTGGGGAATGTCTGCTAGCAGTTCTGGGGCAGTTTGGCCCTGCCTGGGTTTTATGCTTCTGGGCTGAGTTTTTCGCCCATCCAGTCTGCTTGCTTCCCCCTTTTGCTGGCGTGTTTTCGTATCTTTTGCGTAAGTCACAGCTTTCTGTTCTGGTGGCCATTTTCTTCTGCTGGTTTCCCGGCGTGGCCACCAGGGTGGCGTTGCGGTTTGTTTACATGTGCCTGGGTGTGTGAGCGAGCGTCTGGGCTGAGTTTTCACTTTTTTCAGGGGCTTTATTTTCCTGTTGTCGTTCTTCGCTTTTCTGGTGTTTTCTGTCCGTTTCCTGTTCCTCTGGGAACTTCTGAGTGTAGATTTTACACTGGGTTTTCAGTTTTATCTGTTTTGGGTTTCGGCTCAGTGTCCATGTCTGTTATACTTGCTCCCACACCTTGTCCCTCGGTTTTCGGTCTGTTTTGACCGTTTTCCTGGGGGTTCTGTCTGGGGCTGTGCTTTGCCTTTCTGTGGCGTTTCTCCGTCAGTGAATGTGGTGGTTTGGGCTCTCCCTGCTTCAATTCCGGGTTCCTTTGGGTTCTTTGGTTTCGTTCCGGAGGTTTCTTCCTCTTGGGTCCCCTTTGTGGGTTCAGGGGGCTTTGTTTCCTCGTGTGTGACCCGGTTCTGCCTTCTGGGGTTCCAGGGTCTTCCTGGCTTGCAGACTGATCTTTTTGGGTCTTGGCACGTGTTGTGGTCGTGCTGGAACTTTGGGGTTTTGTTGTCGAGGTGGGCCTTTTTGATGCAGTTTTGTGCCTTCTTCGCCTGGCCGGTGTGGTGCTCTCTGCCCACTGGTCGGCGGCTTGTAATTTTCTTTTCACATGTATGTGTACACATGTGCATGTGTACACTGTGTGTGTAATTGTGGTCTCCGTGATGTAGTGGTAAAACACTAGCCTGGCATTCCGCGAGCGCTATGTCATGGGTTCGTATCCTGGCCGGGGAGGATTTACTGGGCGCAATTCCTTAACTGTAGCCTCTGTTTAATGCAACAGTAAAATGTGTACTTGGATGAAAAAACGATTCTTCGCGGCAGGGGATCGTATTCCAGGGACCTGCCCGAAACGCTACATGTACTAGTGGCTGTACAAGAATGTAACAACTCTTGTATATATCTCAAAAAAAAACAAAAAATTACCTAAGTGTAGTTACAGGATGAGAGCTACACTCGTGGTGTCCCGTCTTCCCAGCCCTCTTTTTTCATATAACGTTTTGAAACTACTGACGGTTTTGGCCTCCACCACCTTCTCACCTAACTTGTTCCAACTGTCTACCACTCTGTGAAAGTGAATTTTCTTATGTTTCTTCAGCATCTGTGTTTAGCTAGTTTATATCTATGAGCTCTTGTTCTTAACGTTCCAGGTCTCAGGAAATCTTCCCTATCGATTTTATCAATTCCTGTTACTATTTTGTATGTAGTGATCATATCACCTCTTTTTCTTCTGTCTTCTAGTTTTGGCATATTTAATGCCTCTAACCTCTGGTTGATACCTGGTTGATGGGGTTCTGGGAGTTCTTCTACTCCCCAAGCCCGGCCCGAGGCCAGGCTTGACTTGTGAGAGTTTGGTCCACCAGGCTGTTGCTTGGAGCGGCCCGCAGGCCCACATACCCTCTCCTCGTAGCTCTTGCCCTTCAGTTCTGGGAGCCACTTAGTAGCATGTCTTTGCACCTTTTCCAGTTTGTTGATGTGCTTCTTAAGATATGGGCACCACACAACCGCTGCATATTCTAGCTTTGGCCTACCTTGAGGTTACCTTGAGGTGCTTCCGGGGCTTAGCGTCCCCGCGGCCCGGTCGTCGACCAGGCCTCCTGGTTGCCGGACTGATCAACCAGGCTGTTGGACGCGGCTGCTCGCAGCCTGACGTATGAGTCACAGCCTGGTTGATCAGGTATCCTTTGGAGGTGCTTATCCAGTTCTCTCTTGAACACTGTGAGGGGTCGGCCATTTATGCCCCTAACAAAACAAAAACAAAACAAAGTTGGCCTAACAAAAGTTGTGAACAATTTCTTTAGTATATCGCCATCCATGTATTTAAAAGCAATTCTGAAGTTAGAAAGCGTGGCATAGGCTCCTCGCACAATATTCTTCATGTGGTCCTCAGGTGATAGTTTTCTATCTAGAACCACCCCTAGATCTCTTTCTTTATCAGAATTCTTTAAAGATTTCTCACATAATATATAGGTTGTGTGGGGTCTATGTTCTCCTATTCCACATTCCATAACATGGCATTTATTAACATTAAATTCCATTTGCCAAGTGGTGCTCCAGATACTTATTTTGTCCAAGGTCATCTTGAAGGGCATGACAATCATCTAAGTTTCTTATCCTTCCTATTATCTTAGCATCATCAGCAAACATGTTCATATAATTTTGTATACCAACTGGTAGATCATTTATGTAGACAATAAACATCACTGGTGCAAGAACTGAACCCTGTGGTACTCCACTTGTGACATTTCTCCAGTCCGATACATTGCCTCTGATTACTGCCCTCATTTTTCTATCAGTCAGAAAAATTTTCATCCATGTTAGAAGCTTACCTGTCACCCCTCCAATATTTTCCAGTTTCCAGAACAACCTCTTACGTGGAACTCTGTCGAAACCCTTTTTTAGGTCCAGATAGATGCAGTCAACCCAACCATCTCTTTCCTGTAATATCTCTGTTGCTCGATCATAGAAACTGAGTAAATTCGATACACAGGATCTTCCAGATCGAAAACCTATATTGTCTGTCTGATATTATATCATTTCTCTCCAGGTGTTCTACCCATTTAGTTTTAATTATTTTTTCCAATATTTTGACTATTACACTTGTCAATGATACCGGTCTACAATTAAGGGGGTCTTCCCTGCTTCCACTTCCCTGTGTGTGTGTTTGCACACATGTGTATGTGCATACCCACATGGGTGTGTAACTTATCTTGGGTGCATGTGTATGTGTATATACATAATATATATGTTTATATGTGTATGTGTATATGTGTATGTATATGTATACTTTTTCTTTCGGAAGGGGCTCTGTTCCCTTCTCTGTTCACGGGGCGTTGGAGGAGCAGCTTGCTCTGCTGACTCTCGCATGGTCCCGCAGTTAGTGGGCGCTTTTGGTTGTCTTCCGGCCTCTGGTTGCAGCGGTGGACGGTTCTCCCCCTTTGGGGGGTTCAGGGCTTGCGGGGTGGGCTTCTTCCCCTGGGCTTCGTCATGTCATCTTCGTGGGTGCATTGGACGTGGTCGATCCACCAACATCCTTCTGGGGTTCCCGTCTGCTCTATGTAGACATGGGGCTGTCGAATCTGTGGTTCTTCTGGACTTACTTCAGTCTGCGCCCTGGATTCTATGCCCTCATCGGAGGACTGTTGTCTCCTGTCTGGCTTCTGTTGGGGCCGGGTGCCTGGATGATGGCCCTGGACCTCCAGGTCAATTCTTGGCACGTTCCTCTCCCGTTTTTCGGGACAGGCACAGTTGGTGGTGGGGCTTCAGGCTTAACACTTTTGTTGCCTTCCCTATTTTGTAATTGGCACTTGGTGTATTTACGCATCTTTACCGGATCTTGGTGCCCTGTCTGAGTCTGCTTGGGATACCGTGTCTGGCCTACCTCGGCGACTGGCTGGTGTGGGCTCCCAGTCGGGCCGCTTGTCTGCTCGCTAGGGGTGTGGTTCTTTCCAGATCTCCGGGTTTGGTTTCCTGGTGATCTGCAGGCCGTTCCATTTGTTTCTGTCCCGGGTTCGAACCTTGCTGGGTCTTGTTTAGGGCTCTTGGGCTGATCCTTGTCTTTCCCTCCAGAAGTGTTGCTGCGGCTTATTGATGCATGATTGGTTCGGCCGGGGGTGCGTCCTGTGTTGTCTGTTTGCTTTTTTTTTTTTTTTCCGTTACTTGCGTACTGTGTCTGGGGATGCGCTTTCGGTTTATCCGGTTCCCCGCATTCCTGTGTTCAGGACTCGGGTCTTCCAGGTCGTCCTGCAGAGTTTTTTAGTCGTCCAGCCTGCGGTCTGTCCTTGTGCCCGTGCTGTTCAGACGTTTGGAGCTTTTGCTGCTGTGTTGGTGACATCTAGGGCTCATTTGGGCGCAGGGATTTGAGGGTCGCACAGGTTCTTGGCCGCCCATTCTTTATGCGCGTCTGCTCCTGTGCGTTCTTGTTGCCTTGGGTCGCAGGTTGCAGCCTGTTGTCTCGGCTTCGCGTTGCGGAGTTTGTGGCCGTCGCCACAAACAAGTTAGGTGAGAAGGTGGTGGAGGCCAAGACCGTCAGTGGTTTCAAAGCGTTATATGACAAAGAGTGCTGGGAAGACGGGACACCACGAGCGTAGCTCTCATCCTGTAACTACACTTAGGTAATTACACTTAGGTAATTACAGTGCCTGGCTGAGCTCCTCCATATACATTGGATTCTCTGTGTGTTGTAGGTTATGTCCATTTCGTTCCTGATTGCTGCCTGTCTTCGTTCCTCATATTTCTTATACACTCTTGTCCCTAGCTGCTTGTGCTTGGACTGTCTTTATGGCTCTGCTTGCTCGGTGGTCGCACACGAGGTTTTCCCGCGGCTCCGCCTCTTCCTATGCTGGGTTGTTCTGTGGCAGGGCTGGTTCGGTTCTGCCTCGAGTCTCCCACCATCTGTTGATGTTCAGGTGGCTTCATTGATGGTGTTCCACCTGCGTGCTTAGTCTTGGCAGCAGTGTGGGGTTTTTTGGCGGTCCTTCCTTTTTCTTTTTGTCCCTTCATAGGTCTGCTGCGTTTTGCTTGCGTGGCCTTGTCCTTCTCCTGTGGAGATCCAGGGCCATCATCTTGTCACATACTGTCACCTTGTCTCATGCGGCGCTTGTCGGAGCTGTTCCAGGTTGCTTCGGTTTTGGTGTTCCCTCTGCACCAATTCGCGAGCTGTCTTGAGTTGATTTCGGGGCTTTAGTGTCCCTGTGGCCCGGTCCTCAACCAGACCTCCACCCCCAGGAAGCAACCCGTGGCAGCTGACTAACTCCCAGGTACCTATTTACTGCTAGGTAACAGGGGCATAGAGTGAAAGAAACTGCCCATCGTTTCTCGCCAGCGCCCGGGACCACAGGATCACGTGTCCAGCATGCTGTCCGCTCGGCCCTCTCTAGTGTGGTTCACCTCTGGCCTGCTCTTGCGCCACTTGAGTTGTCCTGGTTCTTGAATTGGGTGCTCTCTTCTCTTCTCGGTTTGTTATGACCCCTTCAGTTCTGGATTGTTTTCTGAGGCTCTTTTCTTGTTGGCGATAATCTCTGAGGGTTGGGTCGGGGTGCTTCATGCTCTCCTCCGGCGCCAGGGTTTCGGATCTTTTTGGTCCTCATGATAGGTTTGTTCGCTTGCAGCTGTCTCCTTCTTTTCTGGCGAAGACTAATGTGGCTCCCTTCCGGGGAAGGGGGGGGGGGGGGAAAGGAGGGGTCCTTGGGTTGTTGATACTTGGTTGATCTGGCCTTGGATGCATCATGTGTTGCATTCAGTTGCGGTGCTTCACCGTTCACTGCATACCATAGCAGTTGTGACCGGGGGCGCGTTTTGGGTAGTTCCGGTTTCCTTACGTCCCTGTTCCAGAGTGTGGTTCTCACGGGTTATCCTCGGGATGGTTCGGTCCAGCCAGCCTGCAGACCATCCCCTTGCCCACGATGTTCGTAGATCGGCTACGCATTTCTTCGCTGATGTTCCTGGTCCTTGTCGGGCCTGTGTAGCCTTGGGTTGGCGGTTGCAGTCTTTTGTCTCCTGTTTCGCGTTGGGAAGTGAGCGACGTCCACCTCCCGGGTATGTTCCGTCTTGTTTTCGTCTTTGAGTAGGCAGCTCTGGGGAGCCGACAGGGCTTCCTCCAGAAAACCAGCGTTGAATGTAATGAAACACCATTTTTTGAGTAAGACCTGGAGGCACCCCGGCAACCCTCCCTACCTCCGGTCAGCATTTTTTTCATATATTTTGATATCAAGCCTCAGAACTGGGATCTTGGGTAGTCAGCGCGAGGGATCTGGGGTTCTCCTTCCCAGGGAGGGGAAAGCTGCACAGACGGCAGCGCAGCGACAGTGACGTCATGCTTGTTAGCTCGTTTTTACTTTGGGAATTCTGTCCACTAGTTTGGCTCTCGGTAGCAATTTCTTAACCAGAATAGAGGTGTTTGGGATGCTTACCTTTCTGGGTGCCTGACCTGGTCGATGGCAGACATAGAATGCTTCCAACCACATGAGGGTTTCTATAGGCCATTGTTCCTCGTGCCTCTCTGGGGGGGGGGGGGGCCAGGTTCTGGCTTGTGGTCCCCGGTAGGCCTAAAGAACTCCATACACATGACTGATGCCAAAGTCTGACATTAGCAATATCAGCCTGGATAGCTCCGGGTAGCCTTCGGATCTCGCCCAGAAAATGGCTTTTCATTACATTCAATGCTGGTTTTTTTTTTTTTCTTTGGCAACTTTGTTTCCTTAGCTTGAATCCGTGTCATCTTGTTCTTGAAGTTGCTGGTTTCAGGAATTCCTCTTTGTCAATTTGATTGATTCCTGTTATTATTTTGTAAGTGGTAATCATATCACCTCTTTTTCTAATACCTTCTAGTTTTGGCATATTTAACACTTCCAGCCTCTCCTTGTAACTCTTGTTTTTCAGTTCCGGAAGCCATTTTGTAGCAAGCCTTTGCCCATTTTCCAATTTATTTATTTACTTCTTGAGATATGGGCACCATACAACAGCTGCATATTCCAATTTTGGTCTCACAAAAATCATGAACAGTGTCTTTAGTATTTCACCATTTATGTACAGTAATTAAAAGCAAGTCATGAAGCTGGAAAGGGGTATATATTTTCCTCTGATAATGTTCTTTGTGTTCCTCTGGTGACAGTTTTCTATCCAAAACCACCCCTTGATCTTATTCTTTATTAGAGTTCTTTAATGCCTTAACACATAATTTGTAAGTTGTGAGAGGTCTATTTTCACTGATTCCACATTCCATAACATGGCATTTATTCACATTGAATTCCATTTGCCACATGATGCTCCAAGCAATTTGAAGGGCATGACAATCGTCTGCATCTTCTATCTTCCCCAGTATCTTAGCATCATCAGCAAACATATTCAAATACTTCTGTATTACTTCTGGTAACTCGTTTATGTAGACGATGAACATTAATGGTGCAAGAATTAACCCCGTGGTACATCATTAGTAACACTCGTCCGGTCAGATACATTGTCTCTGATTACCGCTCTCATCTGTATGTCAGTTAAACGATTTTTCATCCATGTCAGAAGTCTTCCAGTCACTTTTTCATAGTCACCAGTCATACTTTTCAAAACGCTTGTGCTATCTAGAGTGGAGTACTGCTGCACAATGACAGCCCCTTTCAAAGCTGGAGAAATTGCTGACCTAGAGAGCGTGCAGAGATCCTTTACTGCTAGAATCCACTCAGTAAAACATCTAAATTACTGGGACCGACTAAAGAGCCTAAATCTGTACTCCCTTGAGCGCAGGCGGGAGAGATACATAATAATTTACACGTGGAAAATAATTGAGGGGCTGGTCCCAAACCTGCACACAGAAATAACACCACATGAGACCAGAAGACATGGCAGGATGTGCAGAATACCCCCGTTGAAAAGCAGAGGTGCAACAGGTACTCTGAGAGAGAACTCTATCAACATCAGAGGCCCGAGACTGTTCAACACGCTTCCACTACACATAAGGGGCATAACTGGCAAACCCCTCACAGTGTTCAAGAGAGAACTGGATAAGCACCTCCAAAGGATACCTGATCAACCAGGCTGTGACTCATACGTCAGGCTGCGAGCAGCCGCGTCTAACAGCCTGGTTGATCAGTCCAGCAACCAGGAGGCCTGGTCGACGACCGGGCCGCGGGGACACTAAGCCCCGGAAGCACCTCAAGGTAGCCTCAAGGTAGTCACTGGTCGATGACAGGGCCGCTGGGACGTTGAGCCCCGAAATCATCAAGATAGGTCTACCCCTCCAGCATGTTCCAGTCTCCCACACAACCTCTTGTGTGGGACTCTGTTAAAAGCCTTTTTGGTGGGGGAGCCCCGTCGGCTCCCTATCCTCTCTGAGGATAGGGCGATAGATAGTTCTCACCTATAGTTCAGCTTCATCAGTTCAGATAGCCGGCTCCTGCCGCCTATCTGAACTGATAGGTGCTATATTTGTTTGGGGTCATCAGTCACAAGAGTCTTTTTGCCTACCGGGGACCACGAGCCAGAACTTGCGCCCACCCCCCCCCCCCCTTTCCCCAGAGAGGCGCAGGGAGCAATAGCTTATGAGCATTTTACATTTAAATTGCCATAATTGCCACCAACCTGGGAAAGATCGAGAAAAATAGGCAAATCAAAACAAACCACTTCATGCAACTAGTGCACTCGATTGTTAGTGCTGCCCTCCCCCCACGGGGGATGGGGGAGCTGGCAGCCCACTACTTCAGTTTTTGAACTGATGTGCATCAGTCACCTCTGGCCTCAAGTTTCTGTTCTGGATTTTTGCCCTGTGTAGCTGTTCCAGCTGTGTGTGGCATGGTGGCCAGGTGTCCTAGTGTACAGGAGCAGCATGCACCTAGGGTGATCTTCCCTAGGTGCTCAATGAGTAGTGCCCCTTGCGTGTCAGGGTTATCTTCCCTGGGGCGTTCAGGAATCACTTCATTTGAGGCCTTCATTGCTTGTTGTTATTTTCGCCATTGGGGTACGTCAGGGGTCTAGGGCTTTTCATCTTGCCCTGGGTACCTTGATACCTGCTTGATGGGGTTCTGGGAGTTTGTCTTCACCCCCAAGCCTGGCCCGTGGCCAGGCTTCACTTGTGAGAGCTTGGTCCAACAGGCTGTTGCTTGGAGAGGCCTGCAGGCCCACATATCCACCACAGCCCGGTTGGTCCAGCACTTCTTGAAGAAAACAATCTAGTTTTCTCTTGAAGATGTCCACGGTTGTTCTCGTAACATTTCTTTACAGGGGTACCTCAGTTTTTGTAGTTATCTGTTCTCAGAGCTGGTACAAAAACCGAAAAATTAAAAAACTGAAACTAATTTTCCCATAAGAAACACAGTAATGTAAATTCAATTAATCCGTTCCACAACAACAAATATATTAACCAAAAAATACATTTTTTATACAGAATAATACTCTTAGGTATCTTACCTTTATTGAGGACTCCTGCTGGCATATGGAAGACAGTGAGGAAAGCGGGGAGGACGAGAGGTGTTAGTGGGGGGGTTAGAAGGGGAGTCCCCTAATATTATAATAGCAGTTACGACATTTCTGGGGTTCTCTCTCTCTCTCTCTCTCTTACGTTTTGCAGGTATACCACTAGGATCTGGTTGTGGCTCATTGCTTGCTTGTCTTACTAAGAATCTGTCTATAGACACTTGTTTTTTTCCCCTGTTTTAACACTTGGCTGTTGTGAGACATCACATTGTCTCACTATGAATGATCTCTTGTTTTTCCTCTATCGTCATCCTTACAACTGTTTTCTTAGGTTGAACATTACCACTGACTTTCTTGGAACCCATGGCATGATATATAATAAGAACGTTTATGTTCAGAAACCAAAAAGGCACAAAAACAATGATTCTTTGTGAAGAATCCTATCTGATTCTTCACAAAGAATTCAAGCGTGATCTTCACTAGGCGGGAGACACTGGTAAACTGAAGCGCCACGCTCATGGTGGACCCGTATGTGTATAAACAAACTCCGAGCACCGAGGCAAACAATGAGTACCGAATCGAATTTTTCGGAGAAATTGAGTTCGAGTACCGAAAAATACTGAGAACGGGCATACGTGAATCGAGGTTCCACTGTACTCTCTGGGAGGATGTT
The DNA here is from genome assembly GCF_040958095.1 of Procambarus clarkii. Classification (NCBI taxonomy): domain Eukaryota; kingdom Metazoa; phylum Arthropoda; class Malacostraca; order Decapoda; family Cambaridae; genus Procambarus; species Procambarus clarkii. The sequence goes on along the minus strand of NC_091202.1, from coordinate 10,836,265 downwards.
GAACAACCGTGGAGATCTGATGTTTATACAGTGTTCTGTGGTTGTGCCTACGGCACCCCTGCTCTTCACTCTTCTACTCTGCATTTTCTTTCCTATCGTTCACTCCAGTATGTTTACCATGTAGGTATGGTACCTGGTCCTCCAGTATTTTCCATGTGTATATTATTTGATATTTCTCTCCTGTCTCCTTTTGAATGAATACATTTGGAGAGCTTTGTGACGAGCCCAATAATTTAGGTTCTTATTGCATCAGTATGCCATACAGTACATGTTCTCTGTACTCTATTTCAGCAATCTCTCCTGCTTTGAAGAGGGAAGTGAGTGCTGAGCAGTACTCAAGATGGGACATGGGACAGCACATGTGATTTGAATAGTACAACCATTTTGATGGGATTCCTGGATTTGAATATTCTCGTAATCCATCCTATCATTTTTCTAGCTAACGAAATATTTGTTTGGTTATGTTCCTTAACACTTTCGCCCGGGCATGACGCAGCATTGCGTCATCCATTTACTGGCGGTAATACCGGGGATGACGCAGCATTGCGTCATCCACTTTAAATGATCGCCAAAAATCAGGTTTTTATTCGATTTTTTTGGGACTGGTTTTAAAATGTGCGCCGATTTCTTCCCATTTCCTTTGTTGAGCCTCGTGGCCCTCAGATGGCTTGGCACATGATGTCGGCCCATTCTTTTCGCTCCACTGTTGTGACCAATGTCGCCTCCCCTCACATCTCAAACGTGTGAACATTTCGTCTATTTTCCGTGGCTATATTTCTTACTGCGGCTTTAGAAACTATCTACGCTTACTCCACGATGGATAGTGATCATGAACAAGGCCCTTCCAGGAAGAAAATTGTGAAAGAAAGGCTTGAAAAGGAAGGGAATTGGGAGTGTAGCTGGAAGGCGTCTGAGTGCTCCCTCGCGGCTAACGCGTGGCCCGTCTTCTACTCGTCGGCGGTTGGAGCGTGACCAGGTTTTTTATTTTATATGCTAATGTTCCTCTGTCATTACAACGGGCCAGGTTGGTTGCTCGGTTGGAGGGCCCCGGAGCTGCCTCCTCTTGGGTTTCAGGGTTCAGGATTTGGGAGCATTGGTAGTTTCGATCTTGGTTCTTTCCGCACCCCTACTTTGTTCCCATGTAGATGTGATTCACCCTGCTCCTACTCTCCCCCCAGCCTCTTCCCTCCTGCTTCCGGTTCCTGAATGTCTGAGGGATTAGAAGTTGGGGCGGGCTTTAGCTCGGTTGGCTTCAAGGGCTGCCCTTTCTGATTCAGGCGCGGAGGTGGTTGAGGACGATTTTCCCGCCGAGGCTTCTGGGTCAACCTAGCAGACTTCCTTATTTGAAGGTTTTCCCCTGGACTGCCGCCTTTTCTTCAGGGGTGGTGGGCGTGGAAGAGGGGCTCTGCCCAGGGGCCTGTGTTGGGGGTTCCTAGGTTTCAGGGGAATCCACTTGGAGTGCTTGGGTTCCTTTTGTCCCTGTTTGGGCCCTTGTGCCTTTGGGCAGGGGTTGTTTCTGCTTGGGAGGGGGATTTTTTGTCCCCCTCCTTCCATTTCTGAATTAGTATTACCATATTTGCCGAGATGTTTTGTACTGGAAAAAAATTTAATATAACTTTTTCGTGTGGTTCATCATTTATTTAATGTTATTTTTGGGTGCTTTTATTACCCCACCTCTTCCCTCCTCTCAGATCAGTAGTTTCGTTGTTTGTAATTTTGGCAAGAATTTTACGATACAGATTGTGAACCTTGAGTTTCTGTACATAATGTTTTGAGTTGCTGTGACTGGCTACCAGGACGGTGTACCGGTCATGGCGCACCATCCCACAGCTGTGATTTGTTGTCATCCACTCGTTGCATATGGCAGCTGGGCGGTTGAAAGTTTATCTTTGTGCTTGCAGGAGTTATGCTTCGGCTCTGTGGGCCCACCTCTCAGCCGTCACTCTACTGCTGTACACATTTCTGAACTTCTTGAGCTTTCTGCTTTTCTACGTTTACAGCCTTCACTTCATCACTGCCTCCTGCATTCCTTTTCCTTTCTACTGTCTCTGGACATGGTCTCTGTGGCTCATTTTGGTATTCGATTTCCACCTGTGTCCCATTATGGGTGTACCAATCATATTGATTCATCATCATTCCTACCCTGTCCATTCCCCTGAGAAATTGTGAGTGGTGGTCATGTCTCCCAGTCTTGTGTTCTCGGGGGCTGTCTTGTCTTGTGTACGAGACTGTTGTACTTCTGTATTACCTCAGTCTTGTGTTTAGAGACTGTGGTCACTGGCTTGTTTTTATTATTTTATCATGGGCACCGATTTGTGCCTAGCAACCTTGTCCTATATGCTTGTCCGACTCTAGCCTCTGGCCCTCGGTATCATGTCCATATTACAGCAGTTTTAGCCGTGGGGCTCATTTTTATCCCCCCATCCCCCCCCCCCCCCCCCCACCTCCCACCCTAAAAAAATAAGACTAGTTGGGGTCTGTTTTGGTGCACCTACCTACCTTTCTGGGTGCCTAACCCTGGTCAATGACAGATATGAATATACACTGAGAGTGGAGTTTCTATAGGCCATTGTTCCATTCACCTCTCTGAGGGAACCAGATTCTGGCTCATGATTCCCAGTAGGCATAACTCCATATGATTGAAGCCCCAGACTAATACAATACAACCTCGATTCAATTTACCATGATTTGGCAAATCTCCAGCTAGGTCGCACACTTCTCAGGCCGAATTTACTCCGGGTTCGGTGAGTAAATAAACACAATCAATTCACTTCAATACACAAAGAATTCACAATAGCGTGGTATAAAATGAACAAATCAACAAGGGCCGTGATGAGGATTCAAACTTATGTACGGGATGTTCCCATCTGTTCCTTAGTCAACTGTGCAAGCTTAGTTCCCAGCTTGCAGCTGGGAACATTCCGTGCGTAGGTTTGAATCCTCATCATGGCCCTTGTGAATTTGTTCATTTGATATATCATGCTATTGTGATTTGTGTGTGTGTACCCCCAAGTGGTTGGAGATTTTCCTAATCTGCCATCGACCAGGGTTAGGCACCCAGAAATGTAGGTATAACAAAACAAACCCCCACATGGTAAGAAAATACAGGCATACCTCAGAATGCGAGTTTAATCCGTTCCTGGAGACGCCTCGCCTTCCGAAAACTCGCATTCCGAAGTTAATTTCCCCATAAGAAATAAAGGGAAATGAATTAATCCGTTCCTGACTACCCCAAAAACCCCTACATCAAACTAAATTTTTATACCTAATTTACCTAATTCATCTAAATAAACCTACAAAACTATGGTCCAGTTATTACTTACCTTGCTGTCGAGTGCTGTAGGCGTATGGAAGATGGTGAGGAGGGGGAAGGAGGAGAGGAGTTATTGTTTGGAAGGGGAGTCCCCTTCCATAATCACATCAGGCAGTGAGGACCTTTCTGGTGTGCTCTCCCTGGGACGTTTAACCTGAGTGCCACTAGGTCCTGGTTGAGGCTCACTGCTCGATTTCCTCACCACAAATCTGTCCATGGAAGCTTGCTTTTCCCTTCTTCGCAAGCTCTCTCTGTAGTAAGGCATCACATTGTCATTGAAAAGATTAAGACAACGGCCTACTACAGCTTTCTCTGGGTGAGTCTGTTCAATAGTTGTTTGAATCTCTTCCCACATCTGACACACCTTAATTACTGCAGAAGGGACATTCGCTGGTGCTGTTGGTGCTGCTGCCACCTCCTCCTCCACTGCAGAATCATTCGCTGCTGTGTTGGCTTGCTGTTCCTGTTGAAGGGCTAGGAGTTCTTCGGTGGTCAGTTCTTCGTTGTGTTCTTCCACCAACTCCTCCACATCATCACCATCCAATTCCAAGCCCATTTGCTGGCCTAGACTAACAATTTCCTCAACAATAGGCGCATCATTTATAGGCTCAAACCCCTCAAAGTCTAGTTCTCTCACACCTTCAGGCCACAATTTTCTCTAGCCAGAGATCAGGGTTCTTTGAGTCACTTCTTGCCAGGCTTTGTCAACGAGTTTTAAAGCACTACAAATGTTAAAATGCTCTCTCCAGAACTCTTTGAGGGTGAGGTTTGTGGCTTCAGTCACTTCAAAACATTTCCGGAAAAGTGCCCTTTCATACAGTTTCTTAAAATTCGCTATGATTTTCTGGTCCATAGGCTGAATTAGAGGAGTGGTGTTAGGAGGAAGGAATTTAACTGTGAGGAATTTATTGTATTGAGGCATCAAATCATCTTCCAAGCCTGGAGGATGAGCAGGAGCATTGTCAAGGAGAAGCACGGCTTTGAGTGGCAATTGTTTCTCCTGCAGATATTTTTCTATGGCAGGGCACAGCACTTCATTCACCCACTCCGAAAAAATAAGCCTAGTCACCCATGCTTTTTTATTAGACTTCCACATCACACACAAACGGGTTTTCTGCACATTATACTGTTTGAAAACCCTTGGATTTTCAGAATGATACACTAGCAAGGGTTTAATTTTCAAATCGCCACTCGCATTTGAACACAGCACAAGCGTAAACCTATCTTTCATAGGCTTGTGTCCAGGCAAGGATTTTTCCTCCTTGGTAATGTATGTCCTCTTAGGCATTCTTTTCCAAAACAGTCCTGTTTCGTCACAATTAAACACTTGTTGCGGTAGGTATCCCTCAGCCTCTGCAAACTCTTTAAATTCGTCAATAAATCGTCCAGCGGCTGGTTTGTCTGAGCTGGCTGCCTCCCCATGCCTTGTAACACTATGGATACCACTTCTCTTTCTAAATTTTTCAAACCAGCCCCTGCTTGCCTTAAACTCTTTCTTATCTGCATCACTCGTTGCAGGGGTATTCTTTAGAAGGTCTTCGTGCAACACCCTGGCTTTCTCACAAATAATGGCCTCTGAAACACTATCACCCCTCAACTCCTTGTTGTGTATCCAAATTAATAACAACTTTTCCACTTCTTCAAGTATTTGTGGTCTTTGTGCCGTTAATGTTCTTACTCCTTTTGCCACATTAGCACTCATAATCTTATTTTTCTTCTTAAGTATAGTGCATATTGTTGATGTGGCTTTGTTGTACTGCCTACAAAGTTCAACAACACGTGTACCGTTCTCATGCTTCCGAATGATCTCTTGTTTCTCCTCTATTGTCATCCTCACATGAGCTTTCTGGCCTTTATCCTTACCACTGGCTCTCTTGGGACTCATGGTGAGATATATAATAACAAATTGTATAGACAAATCACCAAAAATCCAACAAAACACTGGAAATCCGCGAGAAGAATTGATGTGGGGGTAGTCACTGAGCGCGAGACAATGGTAAACTGAGGGGCAGAGGGCAGAGGGGCGACGATCGCCGAACCACCACGCGCTAGGTCGGCCTGTACGCGTATCAACAAACTCGTGTCCCGAAGTAACCATCGCCTTCCGAGACAAATTTTTGGAGTAAATACTGCTCGCCTTCCGAAAACCTCGCATACAGGGACAATCGCATTCCGAGGTACCACTGTAACTAAAAACTGAAAAGCGAGGTAAACTCCCTCCAATCCCAAGGAAACGAGCAAACGTCGCACTCCACTGCCACGCCGCTCGTCCGCACAACCCTCGCCTCCCCGCGCCTACTATCCAGCACTCCAGTTCGTTAGCTAATGTGCTCACCTAGTTTTGCGGGGGTTGAGCTCTGGCTCTTTGGTCCCGCCTCTCAACTTTCAATAAAGTGGTGTACAGATTCCTGAGCCTATTGGGCTCCATCATATCTAGATTTGAAACCTGTGTATGGAGTCTGCCTGCACCACATCACTGCCTAATGCATTCCATCTGTTAACTACTCTGACACTGAAAAGGGTCTTTCTAACATCCCTGTGGCTCATTTGGGTACTCAGTTTCCACCTGTGTCCCCTTGTTCTTGTACCACCTGTGTTAAACAGTTTATCTGCCCTGTCAGTTCCTCTTGAGTATTTTGTAGGTTGTGATCATGTCTTCCCTTACTCTTCTGTCTTCCAGTGTCAGTGAGGTGCATTTTACGCAGTCTTTCCTCGTAACTCATGCCTCTTAGTTTTGGGACAAACTTAGTGGCATACCTCTGAACTTTTTCAAGCTTCGCCTTGTGCTTGACAAGGTACGGGCTCTATGCTGGGGCCGCATATTCCAGGATTGGTCTTACATATGTGGTATACAAGGTTCTGAATGATTCCTTACACAGGTTTCTGAAGGCAGTTCTGAAGTTAGCCAGCCTTGCATACACCGCAGATGTTATTCGTTTTATGTGGGTTTCAGGAGATAGGTGTGAGAATTTTTTCTACGCCTACCTCCCTTAGGAGGTGGACTACAAGTTTAAAGGCTGCTCACGGAAGTTAAGCATGAGTCCAATAGAAAAAGGAAATGCGGGAGCAAACCGCCAGGCTTCCACCACTTGGGGTGGAAACTGGTCCACAATAGGCCGCTGGTTCCTCCTAGTTAAACAGGACGTTAAAACTAATAAAGGGTAACCGACGAGTTCTCACAATCAAATATTTATATATGATCTGGCGCTATGAATTGGAATTCGAATTCCCAATGACAGCCGTCATATCAAAAGATCACCTCAACATTCAATCGTATAAAGCAGAACATGGGTGGAAAGGAATGGTTGAAGGGTTGACATCAAAGACCGTTTTCTATAACATAACAATTTATTAATAACAAGAGACTAAACTACTACATTACCGAGTTTACATTACGTTAATGTCCATCCAGTGGCACGATAACAAACAGCTAAATAGCAACCCTTGCTGTGCGGCTGCATACTGAACTAACCTGAACACAGGTGTGCCCACTGATGACGCAATATTGCAAATAAAAAAAAAAAATCACAGACTAAGTTACACTACAGAGAGTGCCTTATTACTTTAATGTCCATCCAGTGGCATTTCAACACAGCTATTCAGCAGCCCTTCGTAGAAATGACAGCAGTCTCCATCTTGCTGACACTTCAGGGCTGACCAGTGAACTAACTGAACAATGACGGATGCCCACTGAGGACGCAAGCTAGCAATCAATATTGTCATAGCTTCACGGTAACAGATACTATAATCACAAGCTTAAGGGTCCTCCTTCCAAACAGGAGTGACCCCCGTAACTAGGCGGGTAGTCCAACAGTGACTTCCCCTATCACACCTAATGTGAACCCTCTTTGCAACTCCCTACAAGAAGTTGCACTGTAACAGTAAACAAAGTCAGGGAAGGTGGGATTCTAGGACACAGCTCCAGTAATCCCTAAGTTACTTTACTCTCGTCACCAGACGATAAACAAAAGAAATTGCCTCAATCAATTACAAAATTGATTGTGATTAATTATGCTAATTGACTGATCACAGCAGTCAGCAACAAAGTACTACGTTAATCACAAACAATTCTCTCATAGACAACAACATGATGGTACTCTACGTTAATCATTAACACTTGTCTCTCTTAACACAAGTCATCTTGTTAACAATAACTCAAAACTCTCGTATATTACATCACACTTGACTCCTTGCAAGTATTCAGTGAGTAATTCTTAATTAAGGTCAAATGTACCACTAATTACATCCCAATTGAGTTACGTTAACTAAGCCTACGCTAACTTGGTAGCTTCTCAACAGTCTGTGTCAAAATTTACTTTACCGAGTGTTAATTACCCTAATTAACTCCGAGTAATTATTTAACTGTCACCAGGACCGATAATTAATCATACATAGATACGTCTCGCTCCGCACTGCCTAAGCAGGTCTCATCAAACACTGTGAATTCACAGGAAGAGGAGTTAATTACTCCCCTAATTAACATGAGTGCATCTTAATCCACTATCCTCAGACAGGATATGATTAATATAACGATTTATGCTAGCTCCATGACCTCGCTTTACTGAGTCATCTGAGTCCTCAAGACCCCAGACGTTAATTACTCCACTAATTTTCATGAGCCACTAATTGCTATACCCCAGAAAGGTAATTAGTCCTGAGCAAATTACGTTAACACAAATACTGACAGACTCTGACAGATCCTCTCCCACTACGTGAATTCATGATGAGAAGGCTAATTACATAATTAGCTAGAATGGTCAATTAGTTGTCACACGGACAATTAATTGCACCCGATACGTATCTCACTCAAGCTCAACACTGTTCTCCTATAACAGCTCTCACTCACTCGACAATAAATGTGCACCCCTTATCCAGTTAATTACTCTAATTAACTCACTGAATCCTTAAGTCCTCAACACAACTTAAAGAAACAAAGTAACCCCAGTGTTACTTAGGTCACACTACAATGGCATGCAATACAACATAAATGCACTGCCCACATATGGTTGCGGCTACTGCAACTCATTAATTACTGTACCCATACAGTAATGACACACGGTTATGCAACAATAAGAGTATACCAATATTACTGCCCCCTCCCCTTATCTTGCAACCGTTGCAAGGGACTACTTCAGCAAGACAATTTACGTTAATATAAAGCACCGTCGCTACGCGGACAGCTGGCACTAATTCTCTTAATTAAGCAATTAACAAATCAATTGCTTGCTCTCATTAAGTACTGTGAATTCCCCTGAATAATCAAAGAGGCCCCTTAAAGCCTCAACACAGTTCCTAGGGCAGTAATATTGTATACCTGATAACAACACTGCACAAACCCACAGCATAATGATGCCGTCAGCATACCAGACATGCTAATGACATCATTAGGCAATCAGTCAGCAATCTCATCTACTGACTCACCACACAACACAGTACATAAAAACATGCAAATGAACACACAGAAATGGCATTCACATAATCAATGAAAATTATATCACCAGAAAAATGTATCCCTAACTGCACAGACCTCAGGGTATCCACTGACATCCCTGCAACACTGGCCTGCCTACCTCTGCAGTGATATAATTAACATGCTCTACTATGGCTTAATCTAGTCTGCACGATTATATAGAATCGACAACTGGATCATTTATATGGTTGATCTCTACACTGACCGGTTACATACCCGAGTCAGTCTACACACTTATATATAGCTATATATATCTACAGTGTGGTCCCGTGTACAACATCCATCTCCAGGTACCGCCCTACCAGTCACCTGGACGTGCCACTGACAGCTGTCTCTCAGCTGCTTCCCTAGCCTGGCAGGTCTATGGGACAACACAGCTTTTATCGGAATTTCCACTAGTCCTGAGACACTGTGACACAATGATTATTGTACTCACGTTTCTTTAAATCCTCAACACAACATACATTTCCCTGGTCACTGCCACTCTGGCTGTAGAACACCCAGTTCGCTCCTCGTGTGTCGACTAGGTGTGGCCCTAGGCTGTCCAGGGAAAGTGGCCAAGGCATGTGGCCAAAACATGTGGCCAAAACATGTGCCTACCTCGTGGCCCTAAGGGGGTGGCCACGGGTAGTGCATGATGTCACAGCACCCCACCCGGGCCGAGCTGGCGCACGGGGTGGGGTGGGGTGGGGGTTTGGCACGCGGGTGGCCTGGGGTGGCCGGCGCGCGGGTGACCTGGAGGGTGCCCGCAACCCCCCCCGGGCAGCCGGCCAAGGTGGCTGTCGGCGTCACCACATGGCGGACCCAAAATGATGATAAATGAGGATGGATTACGAGAACTTTCAAATCCAGGGATCCCATCACAATGGTTGTACTCTTCAAGTCACTTGTGTTGTCCCGTCTTGAGTACTGCTCAGTACTCGCTTCCCCCTTCAGAGCAGGAGAGATTGCTGAAATAGAGGGAATACAGAGAACATATACGGCACGCATAGACGCAATAAAGCACCTAAATTATTGGGAGCGTCTCAAAGCCCTCCAAATGTACTCACTAGAAAGAAGACGTGAGAGATATCAAATAATATACACCTGGAAGATACTGGAGGGCCAAGTACCAAATCTACACAGTAAAATAACAACGTACTGGAGTGAACGATACGGAAGAAAATGTAGAATAGAACCAATGAAGAGCAGAGGTGCTATAGGCACAATCAGAGAACACTGTATAAACATCAGAGGTCCGCAGTTGTTCAACGTCCTCCCAGCAAGCATAAGAAATATTGCCGGAACAACCGTGGACATTTTCAAGAGGAAACTAGATTTATTCCTCCAAGGAGTGCTGGACCAACCGGGCTGTGGTGGGTATATGGGCCTGCGGGCCGCTCCAAGCAACAGCCTGGTGGACCAAACTCTCACAAGTCGAGCCTGGCCTCGGGCCGGGCTTGGGGAGTAGAAGAACTCCCAGAACCCCATCAACCAGGTATCAACCAGGTAACAAAACCCAACAAAGTGGAAATCAAAGTCCAACAGGGGCCTGTAATATCACCTCACTTACACTGCCCATATTCCACCAATTGTCCATTGTCCATTAACACTAGACAGGATACTCAAACCCGAGGGATGAGGGATCAATCTGATACACCATGAGGCCAGCTGCCTCATGGGTTAACACTGTAACTGTCTCTTAGGTTTGTCTCATCGGCCCCAATTTCACGCAAATTGGGCCTTCACACAACCCCAGGATGGCAGGAGTGCCATACACGATGAGTAATCAGGATGACACAGCGATTAACGGGGGTGGAGGTGGCAGGCTGCCACCCCCACCCAAAAGTCACCCTTCCAGCTTGCTGCCCTAGCTCAAACTGACTATTTGGCAGGCTAAGGGAACTCAAAATGCCAATCTCTCCCCCCCACCTATGTTGACCAATCAGCACTAAGCCGGCACTGTTCCCTCGTGCCGCTCCCAATCACAGCTGTTCGCGCCAAAACTCAGTTAGGAGCAGAGATGCCTAAACCAATCACAGACGGCCTCGCCCTGCGGCGTCCCGTGTCGTCACAAGGAGGGGGAGTCCTAAGACTGGCGCGATGTCTCACATGGTGGGGGGGGGGGGCCGACGTTCACCCCACTGTCCCCACCACCTCTAACGGTTTTAGTCAAGTATCCTCTCACACCGCTTACTCTCAACTCCCATCCTATTTTCACAGAAACAGGAAAAATCTGTAACTCCCTCTACAGAGTAATCACAGACTTCTAGCTAGTCACAAATGATAGTCCTTAACACGAGCTTTCATCCAACACCCCACAAGTGTATGTTAGTTTGAAAACTTCTTGACTAGAGTCCCTAGAGCAACTAGCCTAATCTAGAAAACTAGGAAAACTAGCTGAGGGAATCTTCATTCCCTCACACTAGGTTTGGTGTGATATCAACTCCATGATCTTTCTCTCTGTCCGTTTCACGAAGGACTTCATCTCCATTCGATATCCTGTGTCTGGCCTCCTAGATCCTCCTCCTAGTTTTATTACCTTACATTTACTCGGGTGGAACTTTTGTAGCCATTGTTATACCATTCATTCAGTTTGTCTAGGACACCTTGTAGCCTCACACTATCTTCCTCCATCTTATACTCCTCATAATTATGCTCCTCATAATTTTTGAGCTCCTACAGCTCCAGGGAGCCATAGGGGCTCCCCTCAGAAAACCAGCGTTGAATGTAATGAAATGCCATTTTTTAGGTGACCCCCAGAGGCTCCCTGGCAACCCTCCCTCTCACCGGTCGGCATTTTTTTCGCGTTTGTTGAAGCTTAGCTTCTGAACTGGAGTGCTATGCAGCCGGCGCGGTGAGGTCTGGCCCCCCCCTCTCTCCCTCTCGGGGAGGGGAGGGCTGCGCTGATGAGCAGCGTGGCAGTAGTGTGTTACATTTGCTTGTTCCCTTGTTTCCTTGGGATTGAAGGGAGTTCTACCTCTCTGTTAGGTTTTTGTTGTTAATTTCTTACCATGTGGGGTTTGTTTTGTTATGCCTACCTTTCTGGGTGCATAACCCCAGGTTGATGGCAGATAAGGAAAACCCCCAACCATATGGGGTTTTCCAGGGCCATTGCTCCCTGAAACCTCTCTGAAGGGGACCAGGTTCTGGCTCGTGGTCCCTGGTAGGTCTCAACTCATAGCTAATGTCCCGGTCTAATATAAAATACATTAGCCCGATAAGCTCCAGGGAGCCTCCGGGGCTCACCCAGAAAATGGCGTTTCATTACATTCAATGCTGATTTTTTACATAATTACATATGCAGTGTTTAATTATAAGTATTCACATTTTTTCTCATACTATTTTCAGATGAACAAGCAGCAGTTAGTATCTGAAATGGAAGGAACACAGTTTAAGCTGGAGGCAGAAAAACGTTTGTTGGAGGAGAAAGTTACTAAGAGAGAAAGAAGAAGGCCAACTGTTTGATATGTCTCTACAGTCAACTGGATTACCACCTTCAAATTTTGTGCTGGAGGTAAAATAACAGCTTTTTCATGTTTAATATTTTTTTAAATTATGTACTTCAATGTAATCCTATAATTGAGAAAGCCATTTCCATTTTTGTCCCCAGCTAGTAATTGAAGTAAATATTCATTTGATTTAATGACCTATATAAGGCTGTATTCCCTATTCTTTAAGTCTAAGGCTCCACTTAAACTGGAGGTGTTATAATGTTGCTAAATTTTTTAATCATTCTGGAATGCAGTGGCCTCCCTACCAGAGCCTCAGATATTAACACCAAGTAAAGCATCCAGCACTTCCACAAATATGATAACATTATTTTTATTTGCCAACATTCAGAGTATAAAAACACTCAAATCTAACAAAATTCACTTCATAGCTGGCTTCCTACATGAGGCAAATGCAGTGTTTTCAGCCGTAACAGAAACCCACAGAAAGGACTATTATGATGGTGAAATATGTGTAGTATTTTGTAGTACAATCTTTTCAGATGTGACAGGAAACACAGGCTACAGGGTGGGGTCTGCTTGTACATCAAAGACACACTCATCTGCACTGAGCTGCTAAACACCACAAACAATATGGTGGAAGTGCTGATAATCAAAATAGAAATCATAAATGTAGTTATTGTCTTTGTATACAAGTCACTGGAGGCAAATCCTCAGCGGTTTAAAGACCAACTTATGAAAACAGAACACTGCTTAGAAAACTTCACACATCCAGCCCCAAACATCATCCTGCTTGGGGACTTCAACCTACGGCACCTGAAATGGAAGACCCTTGCTAATACAGTTATATCTGAGAGAATATCAGGAAGTATTCATGAATGAACAGTCACATGCAAATGATTTGCTATGGATGTGCGACAGATGTGCTTTAAACCAGTAAATAGTAGGACCAACTAGAAAGGAGAACATGCTGGACCTCATTTTCACGAATAATGATGAATTGATCTGGAACATAATGGTTACAAATACCTGTTACTCAGATCACAACTTAATTGAAGTTCTGACAAGCATGGGGAATAGACATGCAAAACTAGTCCCAAATCCCAGTAGAGGAGAATTCAGGAAATTCAATTTCAATAATTAATGGATAAACTGGGAGCAAATAAACCAAGACCTCACAGGACTAAGCTGGGAAGAACAACTAGAAAATGCAAACCTGAACCAGTGCCTGGAAAAATTAAGCTCAGTAGCACTAGAAATATGCTCAAACCACATACCCCCTAAGAAAATAAAATAGGAAGAGATGCATATTGGAACGGGAACGACATTCCCTCTATAGGTGAAGAAAATGAATCGCAGAACAACTTGAGTCACACCCTATCTCAAGAACGATGAAGAAGGCTAGGTAGAGAAATAGAAACAATTGAACTAAAGGTACAAGAGTCATACAAAATCCAGCAAAGGTAAAGAGAGCAAAAGGTCATTAGTGAAATTGAGAGAAATCCGAAATATTTTTTCTCCTATGCAAAATAAAGATTAAAAACCACATCTAGTATTGGGTCCTTGCGAAAGGGAGATGGAACGTTCACTGATGACAACAAGGAAATGAACGAAATACTGAGAAATCAGTACGACTGTTTTCAGCGAACCACTGAACACACTGAAGATTGATAATACAAATGAATTTTTCATGGATGTTATACTAACATCAAATCACATATCAGATGTCACCCTATCCCCACTGGATTTTGAAGAAACCATATGTATGCCTATGCACTCTGCACCAGGCCCTGATTCTTGGTGGAAGTCTCTATTCATCAAGAACTGTCAAAAAACACTATCGCAGGCCATTCACATGCTTTGGAGGCATAGCCTAGATACTGGTGTTATCCCTTATATACTAAAAACAGTAGAGATAGCACCACTTCATAAAGGAGGAAATAAGGCAGAGGCAAAAAATTACAGACCGATAGTACTAATATCACACTTCATAAAAATCTTTGAAAGAGTGCTAAGAAGTATGATCACAAAATACATGGAATAACATCATTTCCATAACCCTGAACAACATGGTTTCAGAACAGGGCGCTCTTGCCTATCACAGTTGCTAGACCACTATGACATGGCACTAGATGCCGTGGAAGAGAAACAAAATGCTGATGTAATTTACACAGATTTTGCAAAAGTCTTCGACAAATGTGTCCATGGTGTTATTGCACACACAATGCATTAAAAAAAATTAACGGAAAAATAGGCAGCTGGATCTACAATTTCCTGGCTAACAGAATCCAGTGTGTAATAGTCAACAAAATAAAATACGGTCCATCAACCATGAAGAGCTCAGTCTCAGGGTACTGTGCTTGCTCCAGTACTTTTCTCATCCTCATATTGGACATACACAAAGAAACAATCTATAGTACTGTATCATCCTTTGCAGATGACACTAGGATTTTTATGAGAGTAGATCACATTGAGGACACAGCAAACCTCCAATCAGAGGTAAATCTGGTCTTTCTATGGGCTACAGAAAATAATATGGTGTTTAATGAAGATAAGTTCCAGCTCCTGTGATACGGAAAAAATTAAAATATAAAAATGGGAAACACGTTCAAAAGGCAGACAAATCATAACATAGAACAAATAGACAATGTAAAGGATTAGGGTGTACTCATGTTGGAAGACCTTACCTTTAACCACTTAACTGCGCCAACTGAGTATTCTCGGTTGGTGGGAAACTGAGCCAACCGAGAAAACTCTCTCATTTTTTTGTACCCATTCTAAATGTGTGCGAGGTTGGTTGTGTACGAAATGAAGTCTTAGGACCATCAGTGAGAGGCAGCCATCTTCGAAAAAATTCCCAGAATGCCCTAGGGCTGCTGGCTGAGTTAGTACTGAGTGAGCAACCATGGGTGGCGCACGCGCCTCTGGCTCCCAAACACCTGGACAAGGTGTTGAAAGATCGTATTCTGTGATATTGTTTGAAGTACATAAGGGGTCATAATATTGGTGAAGCTAGGCGCAATAAGGACCTAACACAAAGGTCGGATGCAAGTGATACAACACTTATGAGGACGATACAGCAAGCTTATCCAATTGTAGCTCTGAGCGCCATCCTTGCCCACCTATGCTATGCTATCTCCAATTTATTTAGATGATACATAGATGAATCATTTTTTGCGTTCAGTGATGATGCATCTGATACAAGTAGCATAGATGAATAATGTTAGTGGCTTCCATGGTGGTGTTTTCCATAGAGGTTTTCAAGAATAGCTGAATCTCTTCTTGACTGACGGACACTCTTTGAGGCTGGCTGAATCTCCTCCCTGTGTGGGACCTTACAAAGCAATCTTTTCACGACGACCTTACAAATTGATCTTTTCCTGTAATCTTTTCAAGACTACCTTACGTTTTGTAAGCATGGCTACATACTACCTACAGGTACTAATGCCAAGGGTGTACGTGAGTGCGTTATTTGCAAGCGCACACAACGAAGAAACAAGAAGTGAAAATCTATCTGTACCTGGTGCAACGAGAGCGAAGTCGCACTGTGTACCATGGACTACTTCGTTAATTATTACTCACTTCCGAAGTACTACAGTGTGTTACTGTGTAAATAGTGTGTGAAACTGTACATATTGTAATTTTAGTGAATTTTTAACAAATTGTGACAATAAACATTTATTGTGGACACATTACTGACACATGTATCGCAGTTCCATGGAACATTATGAATGTTCTACTGTATACATATTGTAAAGGACACACATATGCATCATATACGATAAAAAAATAAATAAAACCGCGTCTGAAATACATAGAACAAATAATTTGAAATATATTTGTGGCAACACCCGGTACTTGAATGGCCCGCACGACCATGCCTGGACGAGTCACGCATGGGCGACCAGGCCCTGATGACCTGATGACATCACAGCGCACCTTGTCCACATCCCCCACAACCAAAGTAAGTGGAATTTGGTATTTATTTTTACATAGACATGTTCAGGGAAGGGAATTTATCATTTTATGAAGAAAACATTTTTTGGGGAACACTTTATTTCATGCGCACAAGGGGAATTTCACAATAAACTAAATAAAATAAAGTAGCCGTAACATCACATTCCATATTAAGGGGTCTGACAGCTGAGTGGACAGCGCTTTGGATTTGTAGTCCTGAGGTTCTGGGTTCGATCCCAGGTGGAGGCGGAAACAAATGGGCAGAGTTTCTTTCACCCTGATGCTCCTGTTACCTAGCAGTAGATAGGTACCTGGGAGTTAGACAGCTGCTACGGGCTGCTTCCTGGGGTTTTGTAACAAAAAGGAGGCCTGGTCGAGGACAGGGCCGCGAGGACGCTAAGCCCCGAAATCATCTCAAGATAACCTCTGCGGACTCGGATCGAACCCGGAACCTCAGGACTACGAATCCGAAGCGCTCGGGCATCTTTCTGCAGCTCGGCCTCCTTCGATCTTTCATTCCGACCTCTGGGATCTTTCTGCGGCTCTGCCTCCTTCCGAGAGTCGGGCGAATGATGTTCCTCACTGGTTCGACCTTCTTTTCCTCTCTTTACGTCTCGTGTGTTGACGTGTGTGGATCACCCTATCTGTGTAATTGGGTGACTTGTTATTGGTGTCCCAGCTGTGGTTCTGCTGACAATATTGTGGACTCTTGGTGATCTTTTCACCATTTTCTATGCCTTCATCATTGTTCTTCGGTTCTGGCAGGTTGTTTTGCTCTTTTTTTCTGTGGGGAGCCCCTTTGGCTCTCTGGGGCTATCGGACTGATTTGCGATATATTAGTCTAGGGCATTAGTCAATGGAGTTCAACCCACCAGGGACCACGAGCCAGAACCTGGGCCCCTCAGAGAGGCAAGGGAGCCATGGCCTCTGGAAAACCTCCAGTGGTTGGGGGGTATGCCTTGTCTGCCATCGACCAGGGTTAGGCACTCAGAAAGGTAGGCATAACAAAACAAACCCCACTTGGTAAGAAAATTACAACCAAAAACTGAACAAGGAAGCAGAACTCTTCCCAACTCTCCCCCCTCTCAGGGAGGGGAGGGAGCCCCGGACTCCCTTCTTGAGGTTATCTTGAGATGATTTCGGGGCTTTAGTGTCCCCGCGGCCCGGTCCTCGACCAGGCCTCCACCCCCAGGAAGCAGTCCGTGACAGCTGACCCAGGTACCTATTTACTGCTAGGTAACAGGGGCATTCAGGGTGAAAGAAACTTTGCCCATTTGTTTCTGCCTGGTGCGGGAATCGAACCCGCGCCACAGAATTACGAGTCCTGGCGGTCGTCAACTCGGCCTCGATTTCTTGGAAGCGTTTTGCCTTAGTGGTATTTCCTGCTGTGTTGTGGCGGCCAGGTGGTGTATCACCAGTATACTGGGGCTGCATGCGCTTAGGGCTGACTTCCCTAAATGCCCTGTAAGTACTACCCCTGGGTAGTACGCTAGGGTTCTCTTCCATAGTGCCTTCGGGACTTATCTTCTGTAGAGGTTCTTGCTGCTAGGCATTTACCCCTGCCCTTGGGATCAGCTGAGGATTCGTGGCCTTTGTTTGGCCTTGGGTAGGAAGTAGTAGTGTTGTTTCTGGTTGGGGTGCAAGATGTTGTGTAGCTTGCCTACCTACGCAGCAGCTGTGTTCCTGTTTCCTTTGGGGACGTTGTACTTTTAAGGAGTTTTTTTTTTTTACTTTTGTTTTCTTTGCCTGGTAGGGGTCTGCCTTGTTTGGCTATTAGTCCACTTGTGATATTTTGGTGGCCTTCCGTTAGGCCCCCGTGATTGTACACATCGCAGGGGTTTCAGTGTTTTTGTTCATCCCCCCCTTTGTTATCTCTTGGGTTTAACCGGTTTTGCAATACCTTGCCTGGGCTTCTCATAGCAGTCAGCCTACGGGGCCAAGAAAAACCCTGTCGGGGCCGTGTGAACCGATGGATGCGTCTTTCGGGTTCCAGCTCGCCTCGTGCGAGTTTGAAGGTTGCTATGTGCCTTTTCTCAGGGTGATCGTCACCATTTTTGCCTCCGTCATGCTGCCTGTTGGGTCAACAACACCTTTGACCCGGAGTCTTGCAAGACGTGTTCTCTGCTAGTGCTCCAGTTTACCCATTTTTTTAGACATTGAGGATCGGGTACAGGCAGCATCTGTGGTGCATGCTAGATTTAGGTTGCTGCAACCTAAACCGTGGACATTCGGGTTACCCACCCAGATTCCCCGAAGCTGCCCCATTTTGGTTATAGGGACCCGGACTTTGAGGGTGTTAGTCGCTTTGACTTTGGCTCAGTCCACGTTTCCCAGTCCTGCTCCAGTTGGTGTTGTTCGCCCTGCAATACACCCGACTCCCTAATGTCTGAGGGTTTCTGAGTCGGGCAGAGTTGGTGATGAGACTCGGGCGGCTTCAGGGACTGTCCTATTCAGGTTAGGAATGGAGGCTTTTGAGCCTGCTCCTTCTATCGAGGATTCAGAGTTCCACTGGCAGACCCCCTTCTTTTCTGCCTTTACCCTGACCTCTGCCTTTTCTTCAGGGGTAGAGGGTGTGAAGGACGGCTCTGCCCCAGGCTTGGTTTGGAGGATCCCAGGGTGGGGGGCGGAGTTGACCTTGGGCCCCCTTTGATCCTGCTTGGGTTTTAGTACCCTCTTCACAGGGTGTGTAGTTGCAGGGAAAGGGTGTTCTTACCCCCTTCTTTGTTTATGTATGATTTGGGGTTTGCTCCTCCCCGGATTCGGTTCCAGGTTCCCTTAGGTTCCTCGGCTCCTTCATTCCGGAGGTTTTCTGCCTCTCAAATCTCACCAGAGGAGGTTTGGGAGGCTCTTGCTGTGTACCTCCTGCGAGACCCGGATTCTGCCTCTGTGATGGATCCGTTCTCGTTTGAGTTTGGTTTTTCTTCAATGTATTTGATGCGTTATGAGGTTCGTCTTCCTGGCTGGCAGACTGCCCATTCTTTTCGTTGGGGGGTATGGCATGGGTTTTGTCAGTCTTGCACACTCGAATGGCGGGAGGCTGCTACCGTTCTGCAGGTTTATCTGGGAGGCAAGTTTGAGCACCTTAACGTGTGCTTGTTTGCCCCTGTTCTGCTTCGGTATGTTGGCCTTGTACAGTTACACGAGCAGGTTCCCATCTTTGGTCAACCCGTCCTCTTACAAATTACGTCTTTTCGCTCGTGTGCTCTATGGCCAAATATCGACGTAATTCAAAATGGAAATTTATTTTCCAATTAAATCTTGGATTTTTTCTCTCAAACAGCAAGTTAATTTCATGCCCTTCCTGCCCTCTGGTAGGTTAGGAGGAAGTTCTTCTAAGGTTTCAAAATGTCATGAAAACCATTAATTGAAAGTTTCTTCTCCTAATTAAACAGCCTAAACCAGAGGACCCAAAACAGAAAATGGAACAGTACGTCACTTTCGTGAACAATTTCATTTTGAATTACGTCGATTTTTAGCCCGAGTTCGCATACGAGTGAAAAGCAACATAATTTGTAAGAGGACGGATTGCTTTGGTAGCTAGGACTCTTGTGCCCGTGGGCATTTGACTTTGGTCTTGCGCTTCTTTTCCCTTCTCTAGCTGTCCTAGGACTGGCTTGGGGAGGATGTGGAGGTATTGAATGCCAAGCCTTTGTCAGGTGTGCTGGCCTTGGCAGCTCGGGTGTTGAATGCACTGTTGAAGCTGTTTGCGCTGATTCTCAGAGAAGGTGGGTGTCTGTTCTTTGCTTCTCACCTTGTGTGCCGGCAGGCTGTGCTCACCCGCTTTGGAATCCGCTTGGGTCCTGGCTCTTAAGTTTTTGTTGCTCTTTTGTCCATTGCTGTTTGCAGAGACTACTGTCACGTTGTTTCTGCAGGCGGCTTCATCTAGTTGTCATCCTATGTCAGACTTGTTGCTTCTCCAGGCGTGGCCGTTCTCGGCCTTCTCGGAAGGGTTGTGCCAGGGCTAGGGGTTCCTCTGGGCGGGGTGGGCCATTGGTGCCAGCTTATGAGCCAATGCTTCCTTCGGAGCCGGCATCATCTGGTCGATGCAATGATTACTCTGCTTGTTGGCCGGCTTTTCGTAAGGGGCGTCACCCCTGTTTGCTCACACTTGGTCCCACGATTCGTGGGCGTTTCGGGTCGTCCCCTCCACCCTGTGGTGACTTTGGGCGGCTCCTCCTTCGGGGAATTCAGGGCTAACGGGGCAGGCTTCTTCATTTGCGCTCTATCGTGTCATCTTGGAATGAGTGCGCTTGGGCGTGGTCGAAACAACCAATTGTTTGTTTGTTTCCAAACAAAAACAACCAAACCCTTAGGTGGGTTTCTCTCCCATTTCCAGTAGCGAAACAGAACTGTGCAGATCTGCGGTTCATTCTGGACTTGTCCCGTCTGAACCCCTGGATTCCTTGCCTCTCCTTTCAGTTGACCACTATGTCTCAGGTCCAGCTTTTGGAGCCAGGTGCTTGGATAGTGTCTCTGGACCTCCGGGACGTGTATTGGAACGTCCTGATTCATTCGGGGTTCTGGGACTGGCTCGGTTTTGTGGTGGGGCGGCAGGCTTACCGCTTTCGTTGCCTTTTGGCTTGAATCTGGCACCTCGCGTATTCATGTGTCTTACCCAGAAAACCAACCGTGGACATATTCAAGAGAAAACTAGACTGTTTTCTAAAAGACGTTCCGGACTAACTGGGCTATGGTGGGTATGTGGGCCTGCGGACTGCTCCAAGCAACAGCCTGGTGGACCAAACTCTCAAGTCAAGCCTGGGCTTGACTTGAGAGTTTCAAGCTCAGGCTTTCAAGCTTTCAAGCTCAAGCTTTCAAGCTCAGACCGGGCTTGGGGAGTAGAAGAACTCCCAGAACCATATCAACCAGGTATCAACCAGGTAACCCGGGTTGTGGTGACCTGTCTGCGTCTGCAAGGGGGTTTGGGTTCTGGCATAGTTCAACAAATGATGGGCTCCCAGCCCAGTTCAACGATGTGGGCTCCCAGCCGGTCTGCTCGCCTGCTCGCCAGGGGTGTGGTTTGTTCCCAGCTTTCTGGCTTGGTGCCGGTGAGCCTCTGGGTGCCTTGTCCCCGGTCGATGGCAGACAAGGCATACCCCCCAACCATAGGGGGTTTTCCAAAGGCTCCCTTGCCTCTCTGAGGTGGCCAGGGTCTGGCTCGTGGTCCCCAGTATGCTGAACTCCATTGACTAATGCCCTGGACTAACATACAGTATTACATATCAGTTTGATAGCTCCAGGAAGCCTCCGGGGCTCACCCAGAAAATGGCGTTTAATTACATTCAATGCTGTTTTTTTGGGTCATTTTTTGGTCGTTATTTTTTGTCAAATATTGACACCTCTTCTTGAATGGCATTGGCAGAGCTGCTCCGGCTTGTATTTGGGGTTGATGAGTCCTGGGCCCAGTTTCCCATGCCTCTCGTGCTGTTTCACCTCCGGCCTGCTCATGCGCCACCTGAGCTTGCCTGATTTCTGGCCGGATTCCTTTTTTTCTCTCACCTGCTCATTTTACAGTGGCCCATTTGATCCAAGATTATTTTTGGTGTTTTTTTGTTCCTTGGTTCTGGTGGGCATTTTGTTCAGTTGCATCTGGCTCCTTTTCTGGCGAAGAATGTGTTCGTTGGCTTCTGGAGGGGTCCTTTGGGTTGTGGATGCTTGATTGATTCGGCCGGGGAGTTCCTAGCGCACTTTGTCCTGTAGCGGTTTCTGCCGCTACCTTCGTGCTGCCAGTTCTGCTTCGGAGGGCACTTTGTGGGTTGTTCTGGTTTCCCCTTGGTCCTGTTTCCAGGGGGCTCGTGTGTGTCAGGTTGCCCACAGTGTCATTCGGTCTGGTCAGCCTGCAGTGTACCCTCGTTTTCATGCATTGTGTGTGAATGCCAATCTGTCGGCTGTTTTTACTCTTATCTTGGGCTGATACTCAGGCACAAAGGTTTTGGTGGGTGTTTGGGATCTTGCTTGATATCTTGTGACTGTCCCCTGTTCTTGGCAGCCTTGTGCTGTCCTGGGGCATTTGTCGCACCTGTTGGTCTCGCCTTAGAGTTGGTACCTGTGATGCTTCTGCCTCCCTGGTTAAGTCCCCTGTTTTTCTGTCTGTGGGTAGTTAGCTTCAGGGAGCTGATTGGGCTCCCACAGAAAACCAGCATTGAATGTACAGTAATGAAAAGCCGCCACCTGAGTGAGCCCCAGAGACTCCCTGACAATCCCGTTGGCAGTTTTACATCATTCTCAAACTGACCAGTGTCAGGCCCAGCTGACCCGAGCCAGCTCCCTTCTGCCCGCAACTAGGGGGAAGGTGGAGCTAACTAGCAGAGGGCTGGTTTGACGAAGTTTTAGTTGTTTCTTTTCCTTATGGGAAAGCTCTTTTGATATACTGTATAGTGGGCTAAGGCCTCGTGTTAAATCATGTAGTGGTTTGTTTTGATACTTTTCTCTGTGCCTTCCCTGATGTTTGTAAATACTGTCTCCACTCGATCATCCGGACTATATGGGAAGGACCCCCAGCCGGATTATCACATTTTTCGGATAATGGTACTTTTTCACCTACGAGTCCAAAAGTGACAATTTCCAACTACTTTTATACTACAAACAACATAATTTGAATTGCCTTGCCACATATAATTATTAAATATTCAACAAGAAACCTCAACTTACCTTGTTAGTGTTCGTCTTCTTGATTGATGCCACACATCTTGAAGTTAAGAATTCTTAACAATTTACGTAACCTATACTAACACAACACTAAAATTAACACTAAAAATTACTGTACAGTTCATTAAGCAAAGTTAGTTTTGACTGCCAGCTGCTGAAGCCTCACTGGTTGAAGGCGCTTGCATGCGCCTCACTTGTTGAAGCGCTTGCATGCCCTCACTTGTTGAAGGCCCTTGGCTTACCTGTGATGCCTCACTTGTTGAAGGCATTTGACTTGCTTGTGATGCCTCGCTTGTTGAAGGCGCTTGCTTGCTTGCGCCTCACTTGTTGAAGGTGCTTGGCTTGCCTGTGGCGCCTCACTTGTTGAAGGCATTTGGCTGCCTGTGACGCCTCACTGGTTGAACAACACATAACTTGTCTTTAATTGCTAGGACAACCTTCTTCCTCTTAACACCTCCAGAACGATTGATGCTGCAATCAGACATAATCTTGGCCAAAAATGTTCAAAGTTACTATGAAAATAAAAGTTATTTAAAAAAATATTTTACTAATGACACAGCACTGTGTATAACACGAGGGACGGGAGCACATGGGTTGACCAGTGTTGGACGTGTCCACTTGGGGTGGGGCAGCTATAGCACGTTACGTAGGCCGCCAGGAGGAAAAAAACTCAATATTTTTTAAGGAAACTTCAGCCTGTGCACATTACTTTTAGGAAACTTGTTTATTTGTTATTACATAATTACTAGTACTTATTTCATTTGTTTTTGGCTATGATTAAGTGTTCTAAAATTAATGGTAATTCCTGTATCCAGGTGGTCCCTTCCGACGCACCCCTCCCACCCTCCCAACACCACCCACCCACCCCACCCCCTCCTCCACCATGCGTCTAGAGCCACAGACGGGATTAATACGGTATGGCTGAATATTCATCCGGCCAAACCAGCTTTTATCCGGTTCCTGTGGCCATTTTGGCCGGATATTGTGATAACTTTATCCAATCACGATTTTGGCCGTATAAGGGCAGTTTTCTGGATGTTTGAATCCCGGATAATCGCGGGGTTACAGTATGATAAACTTTAAATGTAAAGTGGCCATTGCTCACTGTGCCTCTGAGAGCATCAAGTTCTAGCTCGCGGTCCCTGGAAGGCAACAAGAACTCCATGACTGATGACACTCGAGTAGTATGGCACGTAATCAGTAGGATAGCTTCAGAGAGCCTCCAGGGCTCGTCCAGAAACTGGCACTTCACTACGTTCAACACTGGGTTCGTTGGAAATGTGTGTATATTTTGTTTCTTAAAAAT
The DNA here is from genome assembly GCF_040958095.1 of Procambarus clarkii. Lineage (NCBI taxonomy): Eukaryota > Metazoa > Arthropoda > Malacostraca > Decapoda > Cambaridae > Procambarus > Procambarus clarkii. The sequence continues at coordinate 10,812,140 of NC_091202.1, read as the reverse complement.
AAGATGCAAAATGATGGTATTACTAACAGCATTTTAATCTATTTAGAAAATGTAAAAGAGCAATTTTCATATTAAAAGATTACATGTGGAAGAATTGCAGATAGAAAAAGTCAATTATAGACAGATTGTTATAAAACATGGTTTTAGAAGGACGAGTAATTCTGATGTAGGAGGGACTCCAGGTAAGTGAGAGGACATATTGGCTATTACTGGACTGGAATGCAATAAGATAAAAAAAAAGACTATATATAAATATACTGTAGCTGCTTATTCATTAGAAATACTATATTGTATGTTGAATTTTCTTTTCAGATGCAAACTGCTTTCAATGAATCTATGCAGGAAGTAAGAAGAGAGTCCATCGGTCATTCTTCTCACTTATTAAGCTTGAGCATAAAAGAAGCCAGACAGATTTGCACGAAGCTCAAGAAACCATATGTAAGCATATGTCTAAATATCTATATTTTTCTGTTTAAAATATGTAGCTACTACCTGTACTATTGAGGAATAAGGCCCCCATATCCTCAATCATTGGTTTCCATGCATTCATGCAGTAAAAAAGTTACTGCAATTTCACCCATGCATTGAAGTAACTTAAAAATGTTGGGCACTCTTCAAATTTACTCCAATAATATAAGTATCTAATACAAAACTGTTTTGTATTGAATAGTATTATAAACTATTTTCACATGATTTTGTGCATGCTGGAATTTGTAAAAGAAAAAAAAAATCAAGATTTTTTTAACCAAATTTAAACTGGCATATTTTATTTGCTAACACTTGTTTTCAGGGTGATGTTTGGTCCTTAACATTTTCGCATCCCATGCGTGCGCGCCCCAGCCCACCCCAAGGTGGGCTGAGCGTTTTACGTGAGCGCGTGCCCACTCTAAAATGTGTGTACTCTTTTTAGTTTTCTCACCTCAATTTTTGTGGTACATCGTTCATTTTGGTATCAAATTGTTCATAATAGAATTCCATAAAGGGATATATGCATATAAGGTGTGCAACTGCATTAAAATGCACACACTCTTTTTCAATTTTCTTACCTCAGTTCTCGTGCTACGTCATTCATTTTGGTATCGATTTGTTCACAATAGAATTCCCTATAAGGGTATATGAATATAAGGTCCAAAAATCTGTCCCCCCTCTCATGCCAACCCCCCATGCCACACCCCCCTCCCCCACCACTCCACTGCAGCAAAGCCGAAAGTCGGCCAAGCGATACCCATCAGCAAGCACCCATTGGCACACCTGCACACAAAAATGTGTGTACTCTTTTCAGTTTGATAACATCAATTTTCGTGTTATTTTGGTATCAAATTGTTCGCAATATAAAGGCATGCATTTTAAAACTAGTCCCCTAGTAATCGAACAATAAATGGAATTTTTTTAAATATTTTAATTTCGGACGCAAAATGTGTCCCCGCCGGACATCCGTAAGATTATTAAGGACGCAAATTGCGTCCCCAGCAGGCGAAAGTGTTAAACTGTGGTATGACATGAGTAAACACCAAGAAAGGTGTATTATTGGTAATATGTATTGTATCCAGAGCCAGGTGCCAACAATTTTTAATATCTATTATTTGAACACCAACACCAAGTACAGATATTGCTAAATCAACTGTAAGTGCCACCGACACATGTCAAACACCATGCTATTAATAATATGCTTTGACCTACATGTACTGTATTTGACCACAGTCTGAACTTTTTTTAGAAGTCCTGGCAAGAAAAGTAAACACAGTATAGGTATCAATATATTTGTAGAAATAGTGGGGGTGATTGTATGGTAAGACAACATTGTGACATGGCAAGATATGGTGAGGCTGTAATACACAGATGGCAGCTGAGTTTGGTCATTGCTGGTGACTGTAATTAAGTCCATTTGGTGGGACAGTGGGGACCAAGACTGATAAGAGGTGATGCTGCTGCTGCTGCTGGCTGTGCTGCGGATGATCTCTATGATTTTGGTTAGACAGCCTTATGTCCTTGTGCACCTGACTCGGCTTGGAGTCCACCCGACTTAACCCTGCACATTGATATATTGATGGGGAAACCACTTGATCCTAGTAAATGTGCAGATGCCTGTAGCATCTGTAATTCCTGCAAGCATGGATATGGCTGCTACAGTTTTCTGATGTACAGTACATGCTATAGTACTCCTCCCTGCCCAGTGGCAAAAGATACTGCGGAGAAAAATATTGGTGTTGCTCCCTGAGTCGCTGGTAGAGCATATAGATCCAGTGTCATGATGCAGGCACTATGCAAATAGGCTTGTACACCAGGATCATGTGAGATGAAGGAGAGAGGAGGATGTGAACATTGCTTCCTAGGTTGCTTGTAGGTTAAATCTGGTGCCAAGATGCAGGCAGTGTAATTATATAAGTGTAGTTACAGGATGAGAGCTATGCTCATGGTGTCCCATCTTCTAAGCCCCCTTTGTCATATAATGCTTTTTAACTGCTATCTATTCATGTTAGAAGCCTCCCTATCACTCCTCCACTATGTTCCAGTTTCCAAAACAGCCTCTTATGTGGAACTCTGTCGAAAGCATTTTTAGGTCCATATAAAAGCAATCAACATAAACATCTCTTTCCTATAAAATCTCTGGCTCTATCTACTACACTTGTTAATGATACAGATCTATAATTAAGGGGGTCTTCCCTGCTGCCACTTTTGTAGATTGGAACTATGTTAGCAGTTTTCCATATATCTGCCAAGAATCCTGTACACAGGGATGCCTGAAAAATTAAGATGAAGTGGAAAACTGAGCTCACATGTACATTCTCTCAGAACCCATGGTGAAACTCCATCTGAGCCAACTGCTTTGTTCTTACTTAGCTTCTTAAAAATTGTTTCCACTTTGTCTCTAGACGCCTCTATGTGCTCTGTTCTCTGAAATTCTTATCATGTCTAGTTCTCTGAAAATTTATTTTGCACAAACACACTTTGGAACTGTTTGTGTGATGTTTCACACAATTCCTTTTAATTTTCTGTGAATGTGTTTTTCATTTTTAACCTCGGAATATTACCATTTACCTGCAGTTTGCTTTTAATGAATTTATAGAATAGGCCTAGTTTTGTTTTACATTTACCTGCTATCCCTTCCTCAATTTCTTTCTGCTTCATCTCACTTCCATATAGCTTCATGCTTCTTTGTATCGCTGGTATGTTTGAGGGGGTTTGACCTCATCTGATACTGTTTCCATTTTTGTGTTTTTTGGTCTCTAGCCCTCATGCAATTTCTGTTGAACCAATCCCGTTTCCTAGCTCTTCATCTCTGTTTTGGTATTTTTTTATGTGTTTTTATCATATATTTAACAAAACTTGACATGCATCTCATTTACTTCCTTGCCTAACAAGTCCTCTCAATTAAATTCATTAACGAACTTTCTAAGTTCACCATAGTGTCCTTTCCTAAAATCAGTTTTTCTCAGTTGTTTCATTTTCCTCATTCTCTTCTTGATTATAATGCATTGCATATTTTATTCCCAAAAGGACATAGTCACTTTTGCCAGAGGGGGGGAAGGTACTGAATGTTAAATATCTCTTCCTGTTTCCTAGTGAATATCAAATCCAACATGGAAGGAACATCCCATCCAAAGCGACAAAGGCCCGAATGGGCCTTTGTCGCTTTAGGTTGGTGGTTGCATCCAGTTCTCTTGACTGTGAGTTGGGGAGTGTGTAGCGACCACCTCCCGGGTACATCCCTCTTTTTTTCCTCTTTGGGTAGTTAGCTCCAGAGAGCTGAAGGGGCTCCCCCCAGAAAACCAATGTTGAATGTAATGAAATGCCATTTTCTGGGTGAATGCCGGAGGCTCCCCGGCATCCCTCCCTCTGATCGGCATTTTTTTCCCGTTTTTGACGTCCAGCCTCAGAACTAATGGTGGATAGCCGACACGGTAGGTAGGGCTGGGGCTTCCCATTCCCCCTCCCGGGGAGGGGTGAGCTGCGCAGACAGTGGTGCGGCGACGTGTGACATCATGATTGTTTGCTCGTTTCTTTTAGGAGAGTTCTATCCACCTGTTCGGCTTGTGGTAGCAATTTTCACCAGAATAGGGGTTTGCTTTGGGATGCTTACCTTTCTGGGTGCTTGACCCGGTCGATGGCAGACATAGAATGCTTCCAACTACACGGGGGTTTCTGTAGGCCATTGCTCCCCTTGCTTCTCTGAGGGGGCCAGGTTCTGGTTCGTGGTCCTCAGTAGGCCTAAAGAACTCCATACACATGACTGATGCCAAAGTCTGACATTAGCATATCAGCCTGGATAAGCTCCGGGGAGCCTCCGGGTCTCGCCCAGAAAATGTCGTTTCGTTACATTCAATGCTGGTTTTTTGCATCCCCGGTGTGCTCGTCCCAGCCCACCCCAAGGTGAGCCGAGCATTTAACATGAGCGTGCGCCCACTCTAAAATGTCTTGTGGTGATTAATCTGAAAATAGAGCAGTGGCTATTCTGGCTGGTGTTGTGCCAATCGCACATTAATAAAAAAGAAGTAAAATAAAGTAAATAAGACTGCTTGTGACCTCTACTGTGTGAGAGCTGCAGGTAAAAACCAAAGAATGAAAAACTTTAAACATTGAATATAACAAAAAAATGACTTTAATAACATACTAAACAAAGTTCCTTATCCACTTGGCTAAAAGACATTATTACAAGAGAAATATACACATGTGAAAGTTACTTTAATGGCAAAGGTGCAATAATACACTATACAAAAGCTGCACGAGACTACCAACACCCAGGAGAGCCAGAGTATATGTTGCAGCTGAGAGCACGAATTAAACAAGCAGTTAGGCTGGTCGACCGGCGAGTGGTGCTGGGTCTCTGTCCAGACAGCAGGTGTCCAGGTGTCTTGGGTAGTAGAGGGTGGAGGGGGGTGGTGTCTGTCTAGACACTTAGCACGTATTGTTGTTGTTGATGTTGATTCCTTATGTTGGAGCATACAGATATGTTGGTAAATAGGCGGTAAAGAGGAACAGGCAGGATCTTCTGCCTAAGCACGAGATTACCGTAACAGTGTATACTCTTTTTGGTTTTCTCATCCCAATTCTCATGTTCTGTCGTTCATTTTGGTATTGATTTGTTAGCAAAAGAATTCCCTACAGGAGTATATGCATATAAGGGCCAAACGCTCGATGCCCCCCCTCTCCTCTCCTCACAGCAAAGCTGCAGCCAAACATTACCTGTGAGCGAACACCCTTTGGCACACCCACAACACCTGCACACAAATGTGTGTACTCTTTTCAGTTTGATAACATCAATTGTCGTGCTACGTCGTTCATTACGATATCAAATTGTTCGCAAGCTAAAGGCACGCATTTTAAAATTAGCTCCATAATTATGGACCTATAAATGGAATTTTAACAATTATGTTAACTTCGGAAGCAAAATGCGTTCCCGCTGGACATCTGTAAGATTATTAATGGACGCAAGCTGCCTCACCGCCTGACGAAAGTGTTAACCCAGAAGATGTCTGTTTAGGTTCACCTTCCCTAGTGAGGAGACACTCGGCTGCCCCCTGTGCCCCTTTGAAGGGGGCCAGGTTTTTAGGTAGGCCTAAGAACTCCGCAGTTGATGTGATCTAGTAATTTGGAGTCATCTCATTGAGATGTCTTCAGGGAGCCACAGGGGCTTACTCAGAAATTAAATTACATTCAGCCCTGGTTTTTTAGGTGCAGGCACCTAAAGAAGTCTTAAGCCTACAGCTTAAGTCTGATGTATAATACAAAGTTGTACTTAAATTCTAAAATAAATCCAAAATTGTGTAGGACACTCAATTTAATATTGATATGGTATTCCTGTAGTGTATCTTAAGATTAAGCCAAGCAACTGCCAGCAACGGGGTGTGGAGCCAGAAACGGGGTCTGGAACCAGGAACTGGGTGGCTTGTATTCTCTAATTTATTACATTTTCTTACACTATATTCCATTATGTTATATATAATGGAATATATATTCCATTATCATTATATGCTGAATTCTATTATTCATTTTTAAACTTCAATCACTTTATCAAAATCAAAATTACTTTTTTATCTTAGTCATTTTGTTCACATTGTATCAAAGTTTTGCTAATTTGTAAATGTGTTCTTGCACAGTAATTGCTCACATTCTAATAAATTATTTACATAAATCAAGGTACCTGTACATCATTTTTTTATTTAATATTTTGACAGGAATTTACATTGCACGAGGTTTTTAATGATTTTGGCCTTGAAGAAGTAGTGTTGGTGAAGGATCTGCAACACCATATGACAGCCACCCTCACAATACCAACCTTCAAAGAAAAGCTACAAACTCTGCGTGACATTGTCCAGGTTAGTTTGTCCTAAAGTTGTGTCATTATTTTGCAACTGCCCTTCACTGCTAATCACTTACTGGAGGCCAGATTAATATGCTCTGATTATTTAATCCTTTTCTTTCAAAGTTTTAGCATTAACCCATAAAATGTGGCTGTTTTCTACTTGCAACAGCTAACAGTGCTTCCTCAATTATCTCGACTACCAACTCGAGAACTGTGTGAATTCATGAATTAATTATATACTGTACCTGTATATATATATATTTCTTTGGGGAACCCTTACGGCTCCGCAGAGTTGCGTTGAGTGCACACTGTCAAAATGGTGAGAATCAGTCAAAAACTGGAATTTTAGAAGTCACTCAAAGTTGAAACTCTAGTTTCAGAGATAATTTAAGTTTAAGTTATCGACAGTGACTAAAGGTAGCTCTAATTCCTTAATTTAATTGTATGTTTTAATAAATATTGTTTGGCATTCGTACTCAAATATGTGAGAGTTGTAGGCCAATGTGTGTTGAAGTGAAGTTAAGAAAAAATAACCCCCAAATAAACAAAATATAGGGATAAATATAATAATTATAATGATTTAGGGGATATATTTAGGGTATACTTTATGTAAGTGAAAAAAACCCTAATCTGGTACCTAATCATCAAAACAACCTAAAGAGTCAAAGAAAATAGTTTGAAATCTGAGAAAAAATCTGCCCCCAAAAATCAAAATCCCAAGTTCTGCGAGTTGTGACTGATTTATTTGTGGACCAATGTAATTGTGCCTTCACAAAGTTAGGAAGGGTATGCACTCTCCACGATGTAAAGGTTACAACAAAATCAGATAATAAACAAAGGAGAAAAAACTAAAATCTTAAAAAAAAAAAATCCCCTAAAAAAATTATTTTTGGGACATTGATGAAAGTAACATATAAATATATTGTCCAATGTTAATATATGATATATAACAAAATAGAGCATAATAACATACTCGTTATTATTTCTGTTAATATGTATTACTCGGCAATGCTATAAGGCACCAGCTGTATATCCACTTTGTGGACACTTCTTACTACTATTCTTCTTCTTTGAGCGTCAGACAGGTGCTTGCATCTCTTTATTACTGCATTATTCCTCAGTTACAGTTAATAGGAGCTGTTCTCCATATCAACAAAACGTTTTTATTTTTTTTTTAATTTATCTAAAATCAATTTCCGAAAATATTTTGATGAAAGTTTCACGACGCTGAAGCCAATAAGTTGGAGATTTAACATTTTTAAGTTATGTTTGCATAATTCGAATATTTTTTGCTTCCGGGCCCCCAATATGTGTGGGTCAAGGGTTACACCGCTAAGGGCTTTTTGGCCTGCAACACCGCCAGGCGCAGCAACAAAAAATATTCTAAAAAAATTCTTTCGTTGTATAAAAGTGTTCATTTGTGTTCTCTGATCACAGGAAAAAGAATAAAAATATTGGTGGTGACATATTTTTGCCGCAATAGGGCAAGGAAATCTGGCAAAAGAGAGGGTTTGACAGAGCAAGTGTCGGAGGCAGTTAGCTCCGCCCAAGCTGTAAGGCGAGTGTTGCCACATGCAAGGCGAGTGTTGCCACATAGATATTATTACCTAATTATTTCAGTGTCTCTGATTGATTTTTTCTTAGTTTTTTGCAGTAATCTTATTCAATAGTGTGTAGTGTGATATATTTATATAATATACTGTAATGTGTGAACCATCGCTGTACTCAAAATTATGGTGTGCATTTTAGTGATCCAATTATTATGTTCATAAAACAATAAATAGTTTTGATGTTATTACACTATACACAGATAACATATAAGTATCTGCATGTTTTGGTCACCATAAGGAACCACTAAGTTGGTATGGTGAGTCAAAAAGCAACGAGGAGTGGCCACCACACCAGCCAGGTAACCACTGGCCCCCACACCTTTCCTCACTCGCCAACATTCTCCTCCCACCATACTGTTTTTGCTTTTATTCACTATATATAGACATTATATATAAGTATCTACATGTTTTGTTCATCATAACTGTACATCTAAGCTGGTATGGTGAGTTCAGGCAATAACAGAAGTCACCACACAGTCAGCTAACGCTCCCTCCCCTCCCTCACGTGTACAAGGCCAAACACACTAACATTCCTACTCCAACCATACTCCTTGTGGTTGTTTTACACTATATGCACACATTATATATATAAGTATCTACATGTTTTATTCACCATAACTGTACAACTAAGTTGATATGGTGCCCAAACAGCATAGTGGCCACCATACACTGCATGACAAGTCATGAAGACGGTGCTACCTCCCTTGCCAAAATGGCTCCTCCCAGTATTCTCCTTTTGCTGTTATTACACTATATACACACACACGTTATATATAAGTATTTACATTTGTGTTCAACGTAGCGAACCACTAAGCTGGTATAGTGAGTCCAGACAGTAAAAGGTGGCCACACAGTCAGCAGACAACTCTATCTCCCTTCCCACCACAGTGCTAATTATCATCACAATCCTGCTATTATCAGAATCCTGGTAATTTTTATCACAGTCAAGGGTCTTCTGTAATACTTTCGTCACTAAATAATAGCATGTACATATATATTTTGACAGTTTTAGGCGATGCTGTGGTCACAAACTGAACAGCAATGCTGTGAGTGCATGCGCCAGCCTTGGTGGCTCACTCAGAACTGAGGCTCTCACACCCGGATATGTTACCCACGATTTTTTTTCTAGGTGGCGTCTGTTTACTATAAGCCGTGGCTGCCCTTATCCCTCGCAAGGCATTTATAATCATGTGCTAGACCCTCAATCGTGTATGTATGTAATGCGCGATTTCGGGACAGTTACTTCCCATCGTATATGTATGTGTTGTGCGGTTTAAGGGTTAAAGCAGGTACAAAACCTCCCAGAGAACTCTGTAGTTCTGAGTTGGTCGACTTTTGTTCCACCATGGCCGAGTCGGTTAAGGCAGGCGTCTGAGAATCACCAAAATGCGAGCTTCAAGTTACTCCATTGACTCAAAATTATTTTCATTGATATATCACTGCCATTGTGATGTGAACTTGTTTATTGTGGCAGGAGAAAGGGCATATCCTTTGACTCAAAATAGCTTTTATGTTATGTTTGTAGTCAACTTAGCATGACTAGTGTACCTCTGTTTACATACAAAATGTTTATATTGTAGGGTGAAGAATATGATGAAATATTTGAAGCCAGCCTGCAGTGGGAACGTAGTGAAGATGTGACCTTTGCTCCTGGTTTTATTAACAGGTTATTGGAGTGCCCTTCTCTCCAAGCATTAAACTCTTCTTTGAATTGTTCTTTGAATGCATCCTCATCTTTTCTCACTCGTTCAAACACTAACAGGAGGAGAAGTAAGTTCTTTTTGGTTAAGTACTATATATATTGTTAACCATTTTCTTGAAATAATTGTAGTTGATAAACTGGGGTAGTATTTAGAATATTTTCTTTTTTTTCAGACATCATTATGCACCGGAGTCTTAGCAGATATGTGGAAAAAGGCAAACATATTACCAGTCTGTAAAAATGGTAGCCAAGAAGATCCTCTAAATTATATACCCTTATCATTAACATGCATAGTATTCAAAACACTAGAAACAATAGTTAAAACCAAATGGGTTGAACACCTAGAGAATAATGACAGTGTAATAGTTATCGGTGAACAGTATATGCCCCTTGTTCAGAAACGGCTTCCATCAGGGTTTTTACAACACTGCCAGAGAACCCGTGTTCATCTTGAGCTGGTATGTTGACGTCTGTACCAGAATATAATATCATGTCCAAGACGATACCAGTCTCACAGTCGCACAGCACAAAAAACTTCAGTCCAAATCGGTGTCGCTTTGATGGGATGTACTGCTTGAATGCCAGTCGCCCCTTGAACAGTACAAGTGACTCGTCAATAACCACATTCTGTGCAGGTACAAAATAATCCCTGAACTTCCCTCTCATGTCACTGAACATCTTCCGTACTTTCCACAGTCTGTCGTGTCTGTCCCTCATTTGCATTATTCTCGAAATGCAGGCACCTGAGAATCAAGAGATACCTATCACGCGACATGTACCGGTTGAACACACGGGCGATGGAACAAGGCTGTCTTTGCTCCAATAATCCTGGATGACAGCTTTCTCAGAGTGCTTCATCATCATGGCGAGTGCCAGAAACATGTACATTTCGTCGATTGTCGTGTCCTTCCATCGCGTGAGGCAGGTAAAATGCCGTCGTCTATAAGGCTATGAGCGAACCTGTTTGTCTCAGTCACAAGATGTGTCTTGAATACATTGTCAAAATATGCCAGGAAATATTCCATGTCTGCCATATCATCACCGGTATATGGGAATAATGGTGTAACACCAACATCGCTATCATCAAATGTTGGTATTTGAGGGACAAATGTGGCACAATCCTCCCACACAAGTACACCAGGGGGTTTGGTGTTGGCGCCAACTCCACGGCCAACACCACCACGAGCACCAAGAACACGGCTACGTCGTCTAGTCTCTGAGGCAGATTTACGTACTGTAGGCCTACCACGAATAAATGATGTTAAGGGGGCCACTGTCGATGTTGTCTACATGCTGTGAGACACGCCGCCTGCTGCGGCGTGTTGCTGAGGCAGCAAAACCACGCATGGTAACACCACCGCTGCTCATACTCGAGTCGTCCACACTACTCGTATCGGAGCCAATGTCACTGAAACCCGAGAAAGATTCGTCACATGTACTGTCACTGAATAAACTACTAGCATCTGGGGACATATATGATGGTGGTGATGATAACAGTGTTGACCCAGGGCGGCGAGGCAGGCCCGGTGAGGCGCGTGTACTGTACACGCTCGCCAAATTTTTTTTTTTTTTTTTTTTTTTTTTAGATATATACAAGAGTTGTTACATTCTTTTACAGCCACTATTACGCGTAGCGTTTCGGGCAGGTCCCTGGAATACGATCCCCTGCCGCGAAGAATCGTTTTTTCATCCAAGTACACATTTTACTGTTGCGTTAAACAGAGGCTACAGTTATGGAATTGCGCCCAGTAAATCCTCCCCGGCCAGGATACGAACCCATGACATAACGCCCGCGGAACACCAGGCGAGTGTCTTACCATTACACCACGGAGACTGATCTTCCAATTCCGTCTCTCCCTCACTCGTATCAGATCTCTAAGTAAGGTCTTTCTCTGGATCATAATCTAGGTCATCATCCATAGCATCCATCATACAAAATATCGCGTATTTCCTCCTCAGAGAGTCGTTTTCCATGACCGCGGGTCACCGTGGAGGGGGAGCTCGTAGAGGATGCGTCAGACATGGTTGCTGCTGTGAAACTTAGGCTCCCCACGGCCACGGGGCATGCTGGGATTTTTTTTTAAGATGGCGGACGATCACTGGGGCCCCCACCCACCCATACCATACCCGCGTCACCGCGCGCCAGTTTTGAATGGAACGTGAAAAATAAAAATTACCCGGAGGCGCTTTGCGCAAACCAGACGTGGGCCTGCAGGCGCGTTGTGCAGTTTAAGGGTTAACCAGCAGCTACCACACTGCTTCAGAACGGCGGCGGTTTACTTGGTCATTTTCCAGGACCATATTGGGAGATCGTGGACTGCCCAAGATGAACTGCCGTCTTCAGTACCACTGCCCCCAGACGTCACCTCTGTGGACACAAACACGTCATCAATTACCTGGACGATACTGGTGAAACCAGGAAGTAACACTAACCCACTGGGGAGTTCACATTGTGCTCTGTTACACAACCTAGGTGGCGCTGGTCTTGATCCGACACCTCACCAGAAGTCACTTGCAACGACCTCTCTGACTGTCCAAGGCAGGAAACTGGAGCCATTTGCAGGTATCACGCCACCACCAATAGATGGCGTTGTCTACGTAGCGTCCAATTCTAGTGCGGACCCCTAGATGGCGCTGGAATTGCCAGGCCACACTCCGACGATGGTGACGGGTCCGTAACACTAGACCCGAGTTAACTGTTCTTAGTAATGTTGCTTTGCAGTACCTACTCCTCTAGTGAAGCCAAATATGTACTTATGCAGGTTTGCAGTCTTTCACTGGAGCCTAGTTAAGACCATCCATTCTGCAGTTTTACTAATGCATTATGTTAATGAAATGGGTCTGTAATTGCCAGGTTCTTGATAAGAGTCTAGATTTGTACTGGCAGGGAGACCAGTTTAAGTATGATGTTTGAGGTGGAAAAGTGGAAGTAAATTGTTATTTTTATTTTATTGTACCTGTTCATTACATTATCTTTTATTTCATCTTTAGGTAACATGTTGTATGGAGCAGAGCGTTCTCTCAGTATCTCTGAATACTCTGCATGTCGTGGCTCCGTAACAGTAGCAGGAGCAATCCACTGGGCCCTCACGTCCTTACCCATGTCTGACCCTGTGTCTCCTCCACTTTCTACTGCATTAAATACGGTTGCTGATTTGCATGAAGTTATTCAGGTAAGCATTTCAAACTAATTACATTGACAGATTTTTCATTTATATCTGTTAGATGGTATATTTGATAACATATTCTTGTCTTAAAAAATTCTTGAATGTCACGATATGTTAGTTACACTTCAACTTGTAAAAATAATGGGAAAATAAATCTGAAATGCAAGGAAGTCATTATGAACAAATCCACTAGGGCCGTGACGAGGATTCGAACCTGTGTCTGAGAGCATCCCAGACACTGCCTTAATTGACTGAGCTACGACATGGTCAAAAAGAGTTGAAATCGAAGTTCTACTGAACTTACTGGATCCTGAAGCCTCTCCGAGGCACAAACCAGGGTTTTACACAACTCTTCCCCCCCCCCCCATGCACTCGAGCTATGTCAATAGGCCGTTCCTAGTTTTCCTGTCATGTCTCCAAACTGAGTAGCCCCTTGGGAATACAACTTCATTTAAAATATTTTCTTCAAGTTTCCTCTCTGTTAATGTGACAATATATGGGACTTGGAGCTTGATTATATCCTTCAACGCCAATGTGTGTAATTACCTAAGTGTAGTTACAGGATGAGAGCTACGCTCGTGGTGTCCCGTCTTCCCAGCACTCATTGTCATATAATGCTTTGAAACTACTGACGGTCTTGGACTCCACCACCTTTTCTCGCCTAACTTGTTCCAACCGTCTACCACTCTGTTTGCGAAAGTGAATTTTCTTATCTTATATTTCTTCGGCATCTGTGTTTAGCTAGTTTAAATCTGTGACCTCTTGTTCTTAAAGTTCCAGTTCTCAGGAAATCTTCCCTATCGATTTTATCAATTACTGTTACTATTTTGTATGTAGTGATCATATCACCTCTTTTTCTTCTGCCTTCTAGTTTTGGCATATTTAATACCTCTAACCTCTCCTCGTAGCTCTTGCCCTTCAGTTCTGGGAGCCACTTAGTAGCGTGTCTTTGCACCTTTTTCAGTTTGTTGAAGTGGGTCTTAAGATATGGGCACCACACAACCACTGCATATTCTAGCTTTGGCATAACAAAAGTCGTGAACAATTTCTTTAGTGTATCGCCATCCATGTATTTAAAAGCAATTCTGAAGTTAGAAAGCGTGGCTTAGGCTCCTTGCACAACGTTCTTTATGTGGTCCTCAGGTAATAGTTTTCTATCTAGAACCATCCCATCAGAATCAAATCATCTCAAGATAGAACCCCTAGATCTCTCTCTTTATCAGAATTCTTTAAAGATTTCTCACATAATATATAGGTTGCATGGGGTCTATGGTCTCCTATTCCACATTCCATAATATGACATTTATTAAAGTTAAATTCCATTTGCCAAGTGGTGCTCCATATACTTATTTTGTCCAGGTCATCTTGAAGAGCATGACAAGCATCTAAGTTTCATATCCTTCCTATTATCTTAGCTTCATCAGCAAACATGTTCATATAATTTTGTATACCAACTGGTAGATCATTTATGTAGACAATAAACATCACTGGTGCAAGAACTGAACCCTGTGGTACCCCACTTGTGCATATCTCCAGTCCGATACATTGCCTCTGATTACTGCCCTCATTTTTCTGTCATTCAGGAAGTTTTTCATCCATGTTAGAAGCTTACCTGTCACCCCTCCAATATTTTCCAGTTTCCAGAACAACCTCTTATGTGGAACTCTGTCGAAAGCCTTTTTTAGGTCCAGATAGATGTAGTCAACCCAACCATCTCTTTTCTGTAAAATCTCTGTGGCTCGATCATAGAAACTGAGTAAATTCGATACACAGGATCTTCCAGATCGAAGACCATACTGTCTGTCTGATATTATATCATTTCTCTCCAGGCATTCTACCCATTTAATTTTAATTATTTTTTCCAATATTTTGACTATTACACTTGTCAATGATATCGGTCTATAATTAAAGTGGTCTTCCCTGCTTCCACTTTTGTAGATTGGAACTATGTTAGCCTTTTTCCACACATCAGCTACAACTCCTGTAAACAGGGATGCCTGAAAAATCACTTGAAGTGGAATGCTGAGCTCAGGTGCACATTCTCTCAGAACCCATGGTGAAACTCCATCTGGACCAACTGCTTTGTTCTTATTTAGCTCCTTGAGCATTTTTCCACTTCGTCTCTAGACACCTCTATGTGCTCTATGTTGTTCTCTGGAATTCTTATTGTATCACACGTGGGTGTGTGTGTGTGTGTGTGTGTGTGTGTGTGTGTGTGCAACCCGTTCTCGCAAATTCGTAAAGTCAATATTGACTTATTAACTACGTGCATAGGTGATATACTAAACATAATAGATACCCTTAAAAAGATTCATAGAAAACACCAACTTTACCTAACCTTGTTAGTTTCTTAAGATAAGCATCTTATTGCTTCGTAATTACAATTATTACTTAACCTATACCTATTATAGGTTAGGTAATAATTGTAATTACGAAGCAATAAGATGCTTATCTTAACATACTAAGTAGGTTAGGTAAGGTCGGTGTTTTCCATGAATTTTTTTAAGGGTATCTATTATGTTAAGTATGTCACCTATGCACATATTTAATAAGTCAATATTGACTTATTAACACTTTCGCAGCTCTCGGCGCTCAAAAAAAAACAATACCCCAGATGCTTTCGGCACTTCGCGCGCCTACGCGGTAAGACCGAAAAAGTTTACACTCTTTTGACTGTCCTGACAATAATTGAAGGCGCACGTATTTAAATTTGGTATCACTGTGTTCGCAATGAAATTGTCTATAAGAGCATACCTATAAAATGCCGCCGAAGCATAAGGAGTATCAACACCAAATAAAAAACTATGCAGATCACTCGCCGAGAGCGCCAAACGGCAACAAAATGTTTCCACTCTCTTAATGGTTGCGAAGCCTACCGTTGTCCTACATCGCTAATTTTGGTATCATTGGAATCGCAATAAAATTCTCTACACGGACATATGCATATGAATGTTTAATATAGGTAATTGCCCACCCGCAAGAGTGTGTGAAGTGGAGAGTAGTTAGCCGCGAGCGCACTGGCGAAAACACGGGGGAAATCATGCTTGGAAAGTTTATACATTTATACGTTTCCTGACCCTACTTTTCTATGTACGTATTTCTTTTTTATACCAATGTGTTCGCAATAAAATTTTCTATAAGATGAAATGTATAACAATTGTACAAAGCATGTGTAAGAGAAGCGCCAAATATAGAACCACGTCGCTCAGTATGTGTTCGCAGCAGAAACGAACGCATTGTTTTCGTTCGTTTGATGTTTGTCATGTTTATACTTGTTGAAACATTTTATAATTTGTATGACAGTGATCGCAGTAAAATTCCCTACACAGACATATACATAACACATACAAATATTTCCCACGTGTTGGATATATCAATGGCTAAAGGGAACCCACTGCCACACGCCCGCCACACCCAGAGCCACACCCGCCACACCCCCAAACATACTTTGTGTTTTTTTTTTTTACTCATAGAAGTTTATGTGATATAATATTCATTCTGGTACCAAAAAATTCGCAAATAAATCCTCTACAAAACGTATATAATATAACTTCTTATAGATGATAAAAAATTCCAAATAGGTGTACTTACCCTGTCTATGTTGATTGAAGATCAACAGTTGAGCATTTTTTCTTCACTCCACCATCTTCAGGCTTCTGATCCTGAAGTTGCTCATCTGATGTTTCTTAGGTGGAGTGAAGCTGTTGCCGGTGGTTATTTTTTCTCCACCCAAAATGTCTTTCTTCGGTGGTACCTTGTGTAGCAAGGCGCAGCGCACAGTGCCACATCACAAGTTTTACATCCATATATCACGTCCCTCCTTTTGCCAGACTTGAAACAAACACGGCATCTTCTTTTTTTAGCCAAGTGCACGAGTTCATGCGTCAACTTGTAGTTGAGACGTTGTTCTGAATCTATAATTCTTGTATTTCTTGGATGCACTGGAGGAATATTGTCTTCTACAGGAACCACCAAACTTGTAGTAGAATCTTCTATGAAATCAGAAACATCAAGTGGTTCTATGTCCTCAATGTCCATTTCAGAATTTGTGGTTGATGAGTGGGCTTGAGGTGTTGAG
The DNA here is from genome assembly GCF_040958095.1 of Procambarus clarkii. Classification (NCBI taxonomy): domain Eukaryota; kingdom Metazoa; phylum Arthropoda; class Malacostraca; order Decapoda; family Cambaridae; genus Procambarus; species Procambarus clarkii. Next base: position 10,795,279 of record NC_091202.1, on the reverse strand, counting down.
GTGAACAGAGGACGCCTCGCACCAGATGGGCCGGGTGTTGAGACTGCCGCGTCAGCAGGAGCTGCTGCGCTGGCATCTATGTCGGGAACATGTGGTATGCTTGTTGTTGTTGCCCATTCCTCGCTGTTCCACGCTAATAAGGCTTTTATTCCTACTGCGTGAAACTCAAATAGTGTTAGTTTTTTTGTATCTGTTGAGTAGTGGTTATACAATGCGTATGCATTGTGCATGGCCATTTGCAGAAAATAGAAAGTGATCTTCTTGGTCCATTTGTGGGTTTTTCTTGCAAACTCATAATATTTGACCATTTGATCAAAATGATCAACACCTTTCATGAACTTATTGTAATCCACTATGGCCTTTGGTTTGTTCATTTTCACAATTTCTACTCCAGTTCTCCTGTCACGTTTACGAACGCGTTTCCTGCGCTGTGCTTGAGTAGTGTCGGCATTGTGGATATTGGTGATGACAGAGACGGGGCGCTTGTCCTTCCAAACTATAACATGATTTCTATTTCCATGAAAACTCCATGAATGAAACTCCATGAAAACTATTTCATGGAGAAAAATCTGAGAGTATCCCCATCCATTTCGGTTAGAAAATGGAATTTATAGAAATATTTTTTCGATGGACTACAAAAGTAGTCTGTTATGCGGAATCGTAAGAAAAAACGGTGGCGAGTAATCTCTAATCTAAAGCGCGAAAGTGTTAAATTTGCGAGAACGGGTTGGTGTGTGTGTGTGTGTGTACTCACCTAATTGTGCTTGCAGGGGTTGAGCTTTGTCTCTCTGGTCCCGCCTCTCAACTGTCAATCAACTGCTGTACAGATTCCTGAACCTACTGGGCTCTATCATATCTACATTTGAAACTGTGTATGGAGTCAGCCTCCACCACATCACTTCCTAGTGCTTTCCATTTATTAACTACTCTGACACTGAAAAAATTTGTTATAACGTCTCTGTGGCTCATATGGGTACTAAGTTTCCACCTGTGTCCCCTTGTTCGTGTCCCACCCGTGCTGAAGAGTTTGTCTTTGTCCACCCAGTCAATTCCCCTGAGAATTTTGTAGGTGGTTATCATGTCTCCCCTTTCTCCTCTGTTTTCCAGGGATGTGACGTTCAGCTCCTTTAGCCTTTCCTCGTAGCTCATTCCTCTCAGTTCCGGGATGAGCCTGGTGGCATACCGCTGAATCTTCTCTAACTATGTCTTGTGTTTAACCCTTGTGTTGTGTTGTTTAACCCTTGCGTTGTGTTTTGTGTGTAGGGAGCCGGTCGGCCGAGCGGACAGCACGCTGGACTTGTGATCCTGTGGTCCTGGGTTCGATCCCAGGCGCCGGCGAGAAACATTGGGCAGAGTTTCTTTCACCCTATGCCCCTGTTACCTAGCAGTAAAATAGGTACCTGGGTGTTAGTCAGCTGTCACGGGCTGCTTCCTGGGGGTGGAGGCCTGGTCGAGGACCGGGCCGCAGGGACACTAAAAAGTCCCGAAATCATCTCAAGATAACCTCAAGATAACCCTTTAACTGCGCGGCCTATAAATGTGACACCCCCCCCCCCCACCAGTGCGCAGGAAATAAATTCTGTTGAAAAAATTCTTTTGTTTTCTAAAGTGTCATCAAAAACCCTTCCCCCAGTATGGGTATGTCAAAAAAATTTTGAACTTGTACTTACTTGGGCTGCTATGGGGTCCGTAAGTTGGCGCGTGACGTCATCATTCCCCGTTCGCCCATGCAGTAAGCTCCCGGGGCCGGTGGGGTGCCCGGGGCGAGCGAGTTGCCGCGAATATATTTTTGTTCATTTTTTGCGAATAGTTCCAAATACATTTTATTTGTTTTTACGTGCTAATCCTATGTATAATGAACACGTACACTACATTATGGCAGTAAAACATCCGTACTGTCTGAGGACACTGTGTTACGTGCATAACTCTTGTGTACACATATGTTGCACATATTTACCATGTATCTTGCTAATTTATGTATATATACAATCTATTTACATACTAGACACTGTCACACACTATATACATTCACCATCAACAGATTCAGAACATCGCGAGTGTGAGCAGCCACACTCAGCCAGCCCTCCCTCACTCCAACATCTTACTCGCCAACATTCCTCCTCCCACCATACTGTTATTGTATTTATTACACGATTTACACATGTTATATATACCATGTTTTATTTACCAGAACTATGCAAGTAAGCCGGTATTGTGTCCAAACAGTACAGTGGCCACCATACACTGCATGACAAATCACACAGCAGACGATGCCACGATTTACGACGTCACCTCCCTCACCAAAATAGCTCCTCACAACATACTCCTGGTGCTGTTATTACACTATTCACACACACTGTATATACCCATGTACATGTGTGTTCCCCATAGCGAACCACGAAGCTAGTACGGTGAACAAAGCAAGAGTTACTGCGACACAGTGAGGCTACCTTAATTCTCTCCCTTCCTCCCTCCCTCACCTGATCAACCAGGCTGTGACTCATACGTCAGGCTGCGAGCAGCCACGTCTAACAGCCTGGTTGATCAGTCCAGCAACCAGGAGGTCTGGTCGACGACCGGGCCGCGGGGACACTAAGCCCCGGAAGCACCTCAAGGTAAGGTAACCTCAAGGTAACCTCACCAAAATTCCTCCTTCCTACACACAATACTCATTATAACCACAATCCTGGTCACTAATACCTGTAAATGAATAATTGACCACAAGCTTATTTTGAAAAGGAACCTAAAAAGTCGTTTGAAGATTCCTAGATGGACGAAATAATGCTGTGGTGCTGTGGCTAGTGCTGTGAACATCGTGAACAGCATTGAATCACTGATATTTGAACATTGTACCCAGTCATTATCACACTCGGGCTCTTCTATAATACTATCATGGCTAAATAAAACAGATTATATATATATTTTGACAATATTAGGCAATGCTGTGGTCACGCGCTGAACAGCAGTGCTGTGCGCTCATGCTGCGAGCGCCAGCCATGGTTGCTCACTCACTCCTGAGGCTCTGACACCCGGCAATGTAGACCATGATTTTTTTTTAAGATGGCGTCTGTTTACAAGAGCCCTGAGGAAGCTGATGTGAACCCCATGTAGTCGCGGGAGTTTTGAATGGAACATGAAAAATAAAAACACCCGGAGGCACGTTGCGCACCCGAAGCCTCTGCCTGCAGGCGCGTTGCGCAGTTAAAGGGTTAACTAGGTATGGACTCCAGGCTGGAGCTGCATATTCCAGGATTGGTGTGACATAAGTGGTATACAGGGTCCTGAATGATTCCTTACACAAGTTTCTAAAGGCAGTTCTTATGTTTGCCAGTCTAGCATATGCTGCTGATGATATCCTTTTGATGTGGGCATCTGGGGACAGGTTCGGTGTGATATCAACCCCCAGATCTTTCTCTCTATTTGACTCTTGCATAATATCACCTCCCAGATGGTACATTGTATTCAGCCTTCTGTTACCTTTGCCTGTATGTGTGTGTGTGTGTGTGTGTGTGTCAGGTGCCCTCTTTTGGTTTGGCCCCTGTGTGATTTTTTCTGGTGTTTTGCACTTATGGCCGGTCTTTACCTTTTTTTGTTACATGGGTCAGGAGTTTGAGTGCTTGGAGCTGCATTTGCTCAGGGTTTTCTTCCCTGGTGCTGCCATTGTGCTGCCAGGGCAATCTTCCCTGGAGTATTTGGGTGACGTTCTCTAGAGGCCCTCCTCACATGTGGTGGCCCTTACCTCGGGTAAGTCACGAGTTTTGGGCTTCTCTCGTTCCTAGGTTGGAGTATCTTGGTTGATGGGGTGCATTGGTTGTACACATGCTGCACTTCAGTGTGCCAAGGTAAGTTTTCCCAGTCTCCTTAGCTAGGCTGAATTAATTTATGTAGCACTTTTACGTGTACTGGAATAGTGTCCCTGTGTCTGGGTGCCCTGTTTGGATTGTAACCTTCAGGCCCTGGTAACCCCCTTGCATGTTAGGGCACCTCTGGTGCCCTAATCCTCCTGACCCTGTAATTACCTAAGTGTAGTTACAGGCTGAGAGCTACGCTCGTGGTGTCCCGTCTTCCCAGCACTCTTTGTCATATAACGCTTTGATTCTACTGACGGTCTTGGCCTCCACCACCTTCTCCCCTAACTTGTTCCAACCGTCTACCACTCTGTTTGGGAAAGTGAATTTTCTTATATTTCTTTGGCATCTGTGTTTAGCTAGTTTATATCTGTGACCTCTTGTTCTTAAAGTTCCAGGTCTCAGGAAATCTTCCCTATCGATTTTATCAATTCCTGTTACTATTTTGTATGTAGTGATCATATCACCTCTTTTTCTTCTGTCTTCTAGTTTTGGCATATTTAATGCCTCTAACCTCTCCTCGTAGCTCTTGCCCTTTAGTTCTGGGAGCCACTTAGTAGCGTGTCTTTGCACCTTTTCCAGTTTGTTGATGTGCTTCTTAAGATATGGGCACCACACAACTGCTGCATATTCTAGCTTTGGCCTAACAAAAGTCGTGAACAATTTCTTTAGTATATCGCCATCCATGTATTTAAAAGCAATTCTGAAGTTAGAAAGCGTGGCATAGGCTCCTTGCACAATATTCTTTATGTGGTCCTCAGGTGATAGTTTTCTATCTAGAACCACCCCTAGATCTCTTTCTTTATCAGACTTCTTTAAAGATTTCTCACATAATATATAGGTTGTGTGAGGTCTATGTTCTCCTATTCCACATTCCATAACATGGCATTTATTAACATTAAATTCCATTTGCCAAGTGGCGCTCCATGTACTTATTTTGTCCATGTCTTCTTGAAGGGCATGACAATCATCTAAGTTTCTTATCCTTCCTGTTATCTTAGCATCATCAGCAAACATGTTCATATAATTCTGTATACCAACTAGTAGATCATTTATGTAGACAATAAACATCACTGGTGCAAGAACTGAACCCTGTGGTACTCCACTTGTGACATTTCTCCAGTCCGATACATTGCCTCTGTTCACATTTTTCTATCAGTCTATTTTTTCTATTAGAACCCAGTGGGGCATCCAGGGTGTTGGCAGTTTCGTCCTCGTGTTGGTATTGGTGAGACCCCACCCTCACCTCTTGCAATGTGAGGGTTGTTGCGCATCTGTGCTACAAGTTGATGGTCATTCGTCCTGCCTCTGCCATGCTGCTTGTTGAGTCAGTGAAACCTTTTGACCGAGTATGTGGGGTGTTTTCCCATCATGTTACTTCTTGGCCCTCCTGATGAGGCTTGGGCTTATCAGGCAGCGAGGACTGTCTTTGGTCTTGCAGCAATCTAAGTTGGGTGCCCTATTGGATGCCCCAGAACTTCCCTGATTATTGGTTTGGGTCCTGGGTTTGGGGGTGTTGATCTTGACCTTCACTCCATTCGCACCTCCTCTTCCCTCCGTGTCGGGCACAAAGGCAGTTGATCCCTTTGGTCCCACCTTTTCTGGGTCAAAGGTTTCTGGGTCAACTTTCCAGCTGGCCCCATCTTCGATGTCTCTCCATTGGACTCCATATATTTATCCCTGGCAGTGGGTGTGTATAGCGGCTTGGCCCCCAGAGCTCTTTGCTGGGGTGTCTGGGGCTTTAGGAGAGTCAGTGAGGGCCTGTGACACCACTTTTGACCCTTTGTGGCTCCTCACATCTGATGTGGAGAATCTTCTATTGCAGGAGGGGGGAGAATTTTCCATTCCTCCCTCCCTGTGAGTGTTGGATATGGTGTAGCTTTCTCCCATGGTTCACTTCTGGGTGCCTTTGGAGGTTCTACTGTGGGTCTCAGCATGGTCGTCCTTTCTGTACTTTTTGTGTGACTCGGTTTTGCCTCGCCTTTTAGCTTGGCCTCTTTGGTATTTGGATCATCTTCCCCATCTTGGGTGTATTGTGAGGTTCCAGGGTCAACCTGGTTAGCAAATATTCACTTGAGTGGCACTGGATGTTGAGTATGGTTTCAGGTTTTTTCTGGGGGCTTCTTTTGTACCCTTTTTGGCTGTTTGCCCCTTTCTTCCTCGGGTTGTGGGTGTCCTCAGGCTTTGTGCATGTTCTTCAGTTGTCGGCAGCAGTTGTGGTGGATGTCCTGCGTGCCTTTTGGCATTTGGGTTGCATTGTGTGCTTTCTCAGTCTCCTTAAGCTTCATTCTATAAGACTTATGGTGGACGTAGGGATGCTTGAGAGTGGACCTCTTGCTGGGACCTTTGATTCTGCTGTGGTGTCATCTGCAGCTCTCCCTCAGCTTTGGGTGCCTATTCTATGGGATGTGGTGACCGTGTTCTTTTCCACACAGTTTGTATGTCAGTTTTGGCTTGGGCCAATGCCCTTCTTTTCCCTCTCCTCCTTTTCTCAGCTCCTCTTCCCTATGTAGGCAGCTGCTCCTTTTTGTCCTCCACCTCTTGTTGCATTGTTCAGAACTTTGTGTGTTATGCAGGGTCGTTCTCGTTTTTCAAAGCAGTGTGTGGGCGGGAGCTGTGCCTGTTGTTTGCCTGGGTAGGCCATCATTGGAGCCAGTGGCCAAGTTGCTGGCACTTCCATCAACTAGTCTTTCTATGCCTAGTCAGCAATATGCGAGCACAGCTGTGTCTTGGGTTTTGCGCCGGCCCATTTGTGGTTTGCCCCTTTGATGGGGTGGTGGTGGAGGCAGCTCGCTCAATTTGCTGATACCTGGTTCCATGGTTTGTGGGGTTTATGGGTCTGTTTTTTAGTCTGCGGTGGTTTTGGTCAGGTCCCTCTTCCTCACCGGGGTTTGGGGCTGTTTAGATGGGCTTCCTCTCTTCTGTCAGGTTGTCTCCAGTTGGGTGACTTCGGGCATAATCACAACGTGTCTCTTCAGTGGGCCTCCTGCCTTTGTTCAGTCCCAATTCGAGACTTGTCGTGTTAGTAGTTTCTCTTCAGCTTGTCATGGTTGGTCCAGCTTGTTCCATGCCCATGTTTCTGGATAACCATCCTGTCTTGGGTCATTCTCCCTCTCAAGGTGGGAGGTTAGATGTTTCCCTGAACCTTGGGAATGGCACTAGGCTAGTCCCTATACACCCGAGATTCGGGTTTTGGCTAGGCTTTGTTGGGTGCTGAGATTACCTCTGTTGGTTTCCTCTGTTTGACTTGATTCTGGCATTGTACATTTTTATGCACTTGTTTTGTGTCATGGTGGCCCATCTTTGTTAGGTGTTCAGGTTCTGGCCTTCCCTCAACGACTGGCTGGTGTGTGCTTCCAGCCAGTTTGTGTCTACTAGCCAGGGTTCTGGTTTTTCCTGGCTCACCAGGTTTGGGTTCTTGGTGTGCCAGCAGAAGTTCCCAGATCATTTCGACCTTGGGTTCGGACTTTGTTGGGCCTCATTGGGATCTCAGTCAGCGTCACTTCTCTGCCTCCTGCAGCCTTGTCCCAGCTGCGGCATTACTGGTGGTTGGTGATGTCGGCCTCGGGTAGTTCGGCAGTTGCTCACGCGGTTGTGTGGTGGCGTCACCTTTGTTGGGAATTATGATGTGTGACGACCTGATATTTATTGAACATAAACGAGCAAATATAGCGGCAGCCAGGAAAATGATAGGATGGATTATGAGTTATGAGTATGTTCAAATCCAGGGACCCCCACAGCAATGTTAATACTATTTAAATCACTGATGCTGGCCCATCTTGAGTATTGCTTGGTACTCATTTTTTCTTTCAGAGCAGGAGGGATCTCTGAATTAAGAGGGAATACAGAGAACATATATGGCATGCATAGAAACGATAAAACATCTAAATTATTGTGACCGTTTCTAAACTCTCAAAATGTACTGTACTACTCAGGAAAGGAGACGAGAATGGTATCAAATACAGAGGAACTCGGTTAACGAATTTAATCGGTTCCGACACCGAGCCCATCATGTGAAACAATCGTCTTGCGAAACAAATTTCCCCATTTAAAATAATGGAAATACAATTAATCCACTCCACCCCCGAAAAACATCAATATGAAATTTTATAATGCAATTATAATACATGTAATTTATATAAATGCTTTTACAGTTTTCAATTGTACTTTACCTCACGAAGAGTCGTTGCTGGCTCGAGGGAGACGATGTGAGAGGTTGGGAGGAGGAGACGGGTAGACGGGCTCTCTCTTCTTGTGAATTTCAGATGCATGGTGAGGGGACTGGATGCATGGTGAGGGGACTGGATGCATGGGGAGGGGACTGGATGCATGGGGAGGGGACTGGATGCATGGGGAGGGGACTGGATGCATGGGGAGGGGACTGGATGCATGGCGAGGGGACTGGATGCATGGCGAGGGGACTGGATGCATGGCGAGGGGACTGGATGCATGGCAAGGGGACTGGATGCATGGCGAGGGGACTGGATGCATGGCGAGGGGACTGGATGCATGGCGAGGGGACTGGATGCATGGCGAGGGGACTGGATGCATGGCGAGGGGACTCGATGGATGGATGCATGGTGAGGGGACTGGATGGATGGATGCATGGTGAGGAGACTGGATGGTGAGGGAGGGACCTGCTTGACACCTGCTTGATGGAGGTTCTGGAAGTTTTTCTACTCCCCAAGCCTGGCCTGAGGCCAGGTTTGACTTGGGAGAGTTTGGTCCACCAGGCTGTTGCTTGGAGCGGCCCACAGGCCCACATACCCACCACAGCCTGGTTGGTCCAGCACTCGTTGAAGAAAACTATCCCGGGAGCACCGCCAGGGAAAGAAGGCCAGAGCTGCACATGCAGGGGAGCAGGGTAGAGGCGAAGGAGGCGCCCCACACCCATGACTGAGGGAAAACTCCAACGTCCACCCCATAGCTGCAATCCAGAACACCCCAGTAGCTACGGGGCACGAACTGGAGAATAGAGAAGAGCGAGAGGCAAAGCACCCGAGAGAAAAGGACGCAAAACGCCAGCACTGGTGCACACCGCCCATACTAAAACAAACTCCCACGGCACATGCGCAGGACACGATGTCTGAACAGCACAATCCGCTCGGCGGGAAGCCGCCAACTAGGATTACTTTACAAAAAAAGTAGCCTAACAGTTCATGGTCTGAGTGAACCGCTAAATAGAAGAAACAGCCCAACTCATGGGACAGGAGCCAAAAAAGGAGTAAGCAGCGACATACATAGCTGGCTTATGAAATGAATACAATGAACCTAATCGGGAACCTAATTGGGCTACAAGTAGCCCAATCTGGCATCCCGGACTAGGATATGTAAAAAAAAGCGAGCAGTGCCGAGACAGAGCACGGAGAAAAGAGACAGCAGCAAAAGAACGAGACAGGACCGAAAACCAAGAATATGCACAGAAGAGGACCAACAGGCCCTAGAAAGGATCAGAGGGAAGCCACACCGAAAGACAACAGACGTTCCAAGAATACGGGAAGTAGCGAAAAACCTTCCCAAACCTTCGAGAACACACAGAAGCAAGCACAAGTCATGAAGGCACATAAAAGCACAGTCGCCCTCGAGACCAAAAGTCATGCAGAACCCTAAGAAGAGGGTAAGCATGACGGAGAAGTCCCATCCCAAGAAAAAGGGGGGGGGAATAACGGAGAAGAGCACCCACTGTCAGGACGGAACCAACTGACTCAAGGGACAAGGAACCGAGCCCGGGGACTTGCCGACGCCCGACAACTCGTACAGAGAGGGAGGGGGGGGGGAAACCCCCACTCCTCATAACCGCATGCCCTGTCCAGAGGTTAAAAAAAAAAAAACGGCGGGGCCCAACGGGGCCCTAGGCCCCCAAGGTAGCCCCTCCCCAGCCCCAGGGTCGAGCCGTCCCCCCAAAGTCCTGGCCTCACAAAAAACCGGGGCAGCCGCGAAAATACTAAGGAAGCAAGCAAGCCCACTGACACTCATACAACATGGCTGGAGGAATAGGCTCGAATGCCCCCGTCGCTACCCCGGAAAGGAAATTCCTCGAGATCGCCAGTGTTTCAATACCAACGAAGCCCTGGTTCGACCATGAACCCACAGACGGTAAGGATCTGGATGCAGGTAGGAAGGGGGGAACCAGACTAGACCACAACAGGGGAAAGACAAGGGGGGGGCATGGAAGGAACCGAAGCAACCAACATCCCCAAGCCCCAACACCAACCAAAACAGGACAGCCTCGGGGCTTCCGGGGAGCAAACAATCGAGAGCATTGCCACCATCGAAGCTCGACGTGCAACACCCTTGCTGCCTGCACCCGCATAGTCAGCATAAGACTGGGTAACCGAGTCACAAACGAGCAACAAAACTCGCAGGACTCTGGGCCGAAGGTGTCACCGAACCGACAGGCAGCAGACGGAGGCAGACAGAGAGTGTCACCCAGAGACAGGGGGACAGAGCAACCCTCAAACTCGCTGGAAGTGAAGGGGGACTCCGGGGTCTCATCCATCGGATCCGCGCGTCCCCAGGGGTTTTCCAGGGTCCTGAGCGTTTATTATAATAGGACTTGCACTCGGGTAATCCCAGGCAGGGTACTGCTAACTGGCACCCAAGTCTACCAGACACCCTTCTAAGAACTAAACCCCCGGGACGTGTACACCCACGGGGACCTAGCAGAGGGAATCACCGGAGGAAGGAAGAATACTCGGTACACAAGGGGCAAGAACGAAGGCAGACCCCCCCCCACCAGGCAGACAAACAAAAAGAAAAAAGAAAGAAAAAAGCAGTCTCCGTGGTGTAGTGGTAAGACACTCGCCTGGCGTTTCGCGAGCGCTATGTCATGGGTTCGTATCCTGGCCGGGGAGGATTTACTGGGCGCAATTCCTTAACTGTAGCCTCTGTTTAACGCAACAGTAAAATGTGTACTTGGATGAAAAAACGATTCTTCGCGGCAGGGGATCGTATTCCAGGGACCATAGGATTAAGGACTTGCCCGAAACGCTACGCGTACTAGTGGCTGTACAAGAATGTAACAACTCTTGTATATATCTAAAAAAAAAAAAAAAAAAAAAACAAGAGGACAGCATACCCAAGCGGAACAGAATCGGCCGCCATGATTGGTGAAAACAAGCTGTGCAGTACCCTGCGCCCCACCAGTGCAAATTGCCTATAATCCTAAGACGAACAAGTGAGACAGAACACCCGAGCACACAAAGGGCGGCCAAAAACCAAGCAGTAAACGGCCTAGCAGGGGCAGAACCCAAGGAACTTGTGGCAGGTGGCCCCAAGCCCCAAGGGCAATACTTACAGGGTACCTAGGGAAGGAAATCATAGGCACATGCAGCCCGAGTACTGGAAAATCACTCCCGGCTCGTGCACCACCTAGAAGACAGTCACCACACTCTAGGTACAGCACTTAAACAACCACCGGAGCCAGAGCACACGACCTTAGCCTCTAGCATCAGCCGATGGTGGATTGCCTGCGCAGTAGGTCTGGGGCTCCCCCTTCCCCCTCCCGGGGATGGGGGGAGCCCTCCCTCTTCCCCGGTTTTAAGGTAAAACCCTTAAACTGCTTAAGGAGGTATAATTAAAAAATATTCAAATTCAAAATTACTCAAAAATGTTAAACAAATCTCCAACTTATTGGCTTCAGCGTCAGGAAACTTTCATCAAAATATTTTCAGAAATGGATTTTAGACGAATATTAAAAAAAAAAAAGTTTTATTGATAAAGAGAACGGCTCCTATTAACTGAAACTGATGGAAAATGCAATAATAGTGATGCAAGCACCTGTCCGACACACAATGAAGAAGAATAGTACCATTAGTAAGAAGTGTCCACAAAGTGGATATACAGCTGGTGCCTTTATAGCATTGCTGAGTAATGCATAATAGCACAAATAATAATGAGTATGTTATTATGTTTTATTTTGTTATATATCATATAAATACATTGCCCAATGTTGTTATCAGTTACTTTCAACAATGTCCAAAATTATTTTTTATTTTATTTTTTTTTTGGGGGGGAGGGGAATTTAATATTTGTTTATTTTTTAGGTTTTAGGTTTTTTCCTCCGTTGTTTATTATTGGAATTTGTTATAACTTATACATCCTGGTGAATGCATACCCCTATCTATGTGAAGACATAATTAAGTCAACAAATAAATCAGTCACAACTCTCAGAACTTGGTACTTTGAATTTTTTTGGCAGATTTTTTCACAGATTTCAAACTATATTTTCCTTGTATCTTTAGGTTTTTATGGTTAGGGACCAGATTAGGGTTTTCTTTGGGGAGCCCCTACGGCTCCCTGGAGCTTATCGGGCTAATGTATGTTATATTAGACCGGGACATTAGCTAAGGAGTTCAGACCTACCAGGGACCATCGCCAGAATTTGGCCCCTTCAGAGAGGTTTCAGGGAGCAATTGCCCTGGAAAACCCCCTTGCGGTTGGGGTTTTTCTTATCCGTCATCGACCGGGGTTAGGCACCCAGAAAGGTAGGCATAACAAAACAAACCCCACATGGTAAAAAAAGTAAAAAAAACGAACAGAGGTAGAAACTCCCTACAATCCCAAGGAATCAAGCAAACATCACACTTTACTGCCGTGCCGATTGTCCGCGCAGCCCTCCCCGCCCCGGACCTCACCGCACCAGCTGCCTAGCATCAGTTCGTAAGCTAATGTCAACCGGGATAGACACTTCTCTGGCCTCAGTTTCCTAGGCGGTGTTTGCCTTTTGTGGCGTTCACTGCCGTGTGTTGTGTTGTGTGGTGGCCAGGTGTTCCTCATCAGTACCAAGGCTGCATGTGCTTAAGGGCATCCTTCCCTAAGCACCCTGTGAGTACTGCCCCTGCGTGACAGGGTTATCTTCCCTGAGGCATTCGGGAACCATTCCCGTAGACATTCTTGCTGCTCGGCATTTGCCTCGCCCTTGGAGCCAGCTGGGGCCTGAGGCCCTTGTTTGGCCCTGGGTAGGGACTGGAATTGTGCTGGTTAGGGCGTCAAGGTGTTGCGCGACCTACCACCCAAGTGGCGATCAGTTCCTGTTGCCTCTGGAGATGGTGTACTTTTGTGGGGGTTTTCTTTTTTTATTTTCGTTGGCCTGGTGGGGGTCTGCCCAGTGTGGCTATAGTTCCTCTGGTAGTGTTTGGTGGCCCTCTGCTAGGCCCCCATGATTGTACACGTAGCAGGGGTTTTCAGCGTTGTCCTCTACTCCCTTGTTATTTTTGGGTTTCTTAACCGGTTAGCAACACCTTGCCCGGGCTTCCCGTAGTTGTTACTCTACACGCCCTGGAAACCCCTGTCGGAACTCGGTGGACTATTGAATGTGTCTTCCGGGTTCCAACCCGTCTTGTACGGGATCGTTGGTTGTTGTGCCATTGTCTCCAGGTGACAGTCGCCACTTTTACCTCCGTCGTGCTGCCTGTTGGGTCACTGACACCTTGACCCGGAGTCTTGCGAGAGATATTCTCTGCTTGTTCTCCAGTACTCTCCTGATGTTATTACTGTTCAGAGTACAGGCGTCATCCGTGTTGCAAGCTAGGTTAGGTTGTTGCAACACGCTAGGTTGGTTTCTCATTCGGATGCCCCGGGGCCGCCTCGTTTTAGTTAGGTGCTGTTCGCCCCTTTCCCTCCCTGTTCCCGGCTCCGGACCGTCTGCGGGTTTCAGGGTCGGCGCGGGGTTTAGTTGGGGCCGAGACTCTGGCAGTTTCGGGGGCTGCCCCTTTCGGGTTGGGGACGGAGGTTTTCGAGCCTGTTGCTCTTGCCAAAGCTTCTGGGTCTTACCAGCTGCCCTTTCTTGCTGCCTTTCTTATGGGCTCTTCCTTTTCTTTAAGGGCAGAGGGCTTGGAGGACAGCTTTGCCCCGGGGCCCTCTGTTGCGGATTCCCTGGGCTGTGGGGAATGCCTGCTAGCAGTTCTGGGGTTGTTTGACCCTGCCGGGGTTTTCTGCTTCTGGGCGGAGTTTTTCGCCCATCCAGTCTGCTTGCTTCCCACTTTTGCTGACGTGTTTTCTGTGGGGAGCCCCTACGGCTCCCTGGAGCTTATCGGGCTAATGTGTGTTATGTTAGACCGGGACATTAGCTAAGGAGTTCAGACCTACCAGGGACCAGCGCCAGAACCTGGCCCCTTGAGAGAGGTTTCAGGGAGCAATGGCCCTGGAAAACCCCATATGGTTGGGGGTTTTCCTTATCTGCCATCGACCGGGGTTAGGCACCCAGAAAGGTAGGCGTAACAAAACAAACCCCACATGGTAAGAAACTACAACAAAAACCGAACAGAGAGGTAGAAAACTCCCTACAATCCCAAGGAAACAAGCAAACAAGCAAACATCACACTTTACTGCCGCGCCGATCGTCCGCGCAGCCCTCCCCACCCCGGGAGGGGGAGGGGGGAGCCCCGGACCTACCGCGCCGGCTGCCAAGCTCTAGTTCGTTCGCTAATGTCAACCGGGATTGACGCTTCTCTGGCCTCAGTTTCCTAGGCGGTGTTTGCCTTGTGTGGCGTTCACTGCCGTGTGTTGTGGTGTGCGGTGGCCAGGAGTACTTCATCAGTGCCGGGGCTGCATGTGCTTAGTGGCTGACTTCCCTAAGCGCCCTGTGAGTACTGCCCTTGCGTTACAGGGTTATCTTTCCTGGGGCGTTCGGGAACCATTCCCGTAGAGGTTCTTGCTGCTCGGCATTTGCCTCGCCCTTGGGGCCAGCTGGGGCTTGGGGTCCTTGTTTGGCCCTGGGTAGGGATTGGTATTGTGCTGGTTAGGGCGTCAAGGTGTTGCGCAGCCTGCCACCTAAGCGGCGGCCGGTTTCTGTTGCCTCTGGAGACGGTGTACTTTTGCGGGGTTTTTCTTTTGTTTTTCATTTTCTTGCCTGGTGGGGGTCTGCCTAAGGTGGTTATAGTTCCACTGGTAGTGTTTGGCGGCCCTCTGCTAGGCCCCCGTGCTTGTACACGTCTCAGGGGTTTTCAGTGCTATAATCTACCCTCTTGTTATGTTTGGGTTTCTTAACCGGTTAGCAACACCTTGCCCGGGCTTCCCGTAGTTGTTACCCTACGGGCCCTGGAAACCCCTGTCTGGGCTCGGGGGACCATTGAATGTGTCTTCCGGGTTCCAACCCGTCTTGAACGGGATCGTTGGTTGCTGTTCCCTTGTCTCCGGGTGACAGTCGCCATTTTTACCTCCGTCATGCTGCCTGTTGGGTCACTGACACCTTGACCCGGAGTCTTGCGAGTGATTCTCTGCTTGTTCTCCAGTACTCTCCTGATGTTATTACTGTTCAGAGTACAGGCGGCATCCGTGTTGCCAGCTAGGTTAGGTTGCTGCAACATGCTAGGTTGGTTTCCCACTCGAATGCCCGTGGCCGCCCCGTTTGGTTAGGTGCTGCTCGCCCCTTTCTCTCCATGTTCCCGGCTCCGGACCGTCTGCGGGTTTCGGGGTCGGGGCGGGGTTCAGTTGCGGCGGAGACTCGGGCGGTTTTCGGGGGATGCCCCGTTCGGGTTGGGGACGGAGGTTTGAGCCTGTGCCTCCTGCCAAGGCTTCTGGGTCTTACCAGCGGCCCTTTCTTGTTGCCTTTCCCATGGGCTCTTGCTTTTCTTCAAGGGCGGAGGGCTTGGAGGACGGCTCTGCCCCGGGGCCTCTGTTGTTGGTTCCCGGGGCTGTGGGGGTTGCCTGCTAGCAGTTCTGGGGCGGTTTTGCCCCTTCAGGGGTTTTTCTGCTGTTGGGCGTCGTTTTTCGCCCTTCCAGTCTGCTGGCTTCCCACATTTGCTGGCGTGTTTTTGTGTATTAAGCGTCAGTCACAGCCCCTGCTGGCGGCCATTTTCGTCTGCCGGTTTCACGGCATGGCCACCAGGGCGGCGTTGCGGTTTGTTTACATGCGTCTGGGTGTGCGAGCGAGCGTCTCTGGTGAGTTTTCAAAAAATTTGCAGGGTTTTTGTTCTCCTGTTGTCGTTTCTTTGTTTTTCTGGTGTTTTCTTGCCGTTGCCTGTTCCTCTGGGAACGTTTGGGTGTTGATTTTGGGTCTGAGCCTCTGGGTTTAGGCTCAGTGCCCCTGGCTGGTATGCTTGCTCCCACACCTTGCCCCTCGGTTTTCGGTCTGTTGGGACCGTTTTCCCAGGGCGTTCTGCGGGGGTCTGTGCTTTGCCTTTTAGTGGTGTTCTCCGCCGGCAAACGTGGTGGTTTGGGCTCCCCCTGGTTCGATTCTGGGTTCCTTTGGGTTCCTTGGTTTCGTTCTGGAGGTTTCTTCCTCTTGGGCCCCCCTTTGTGGGTTCAGGGGACTTTGTTTCCTCGTGTGACCCGGTTCTGCCTTTTGGGGTTCCGGGGTCTTCCTGGCTTGCAGACTGAGCTTTTTGGGTCTTGGCACATGTTGTGGTTGTGCTGGGACTTTGTGGTTTTGCTGTCGAGGTGGGCCTTTTGATGCAGTTTTGTGCCTTCTTTGCCTGGCCGGCGTAGTGCTCTTTGCCACTAGTCGGCGGCTTGTTCTTTTACAGTATATGTCCTCACCTAGTTGTGCTTGTGGGGGTTGAGCTCTGGCTCCTTGGTCCTGCCTCTCAACCGTCCGTCAACAGGTGTATCGGTTCCTGAGCCTCTTGGGCTCTGTCATGTCTACATGTGACATTGTATGGGGGTCAGCCTCGTTACTTGTGTGAGGAGTCGCCACATTACTTCTTAGTGCTTTCCCGTTCCCATTCTGACACTCAAAAAAAAAAAAAAAAAAAAAAAACTAATTCTATCTGTGGCTCTTTTGGGTACTCAGTTTCCACCTGTGTCCCCTAGTGCGTGTGCCCCTTGTGTTACATAGCCTGTCCTTCTCAACCCTGTCGATTCCCTTGGGTATCTTGTATGTGGTGATCAGGTCTCCCCTCACTTCCTCTTCCAGCGAAGTGTGGTTTCATTCCCGTAGTCTCTCCTCATGACTTCGGTAGTGTACTTTTTCTTTCTGAAGGGGTTCTGTTCCCTTCTCTGTTGACTGGGCGCTGGGGGAGCAGCTTGCTCTGTTGCCTCTCGCTTGGTCCCGCTGTTGGTGGGCGCTTGGGTTGTCTTCCGGCCTCTGCTGGCGTCGGAGGACGGCTTCTCCCCCTTGGGGGGGGGTTCAGAGCTGGCGGGGTGGGCTTCTTCCCTGCGCTTCGTCATTTCCTCTTCGTGGGTGCGTGGGGCGTGGTCGATCCGCCCCATCCTTCTGGGCTTCCCGTCTGCTCTTTGCAGTCGTGAGCTTTTCCAGTCTGCAGTTCTTCTGGACTACTTCCGTCTGCGCCCTGGATCCTCTGCCCTGCTCGGAGGACTGTTGTCTCCTGTTCGGATTCTGTTAGGGCCGGGTGCATGGATGGTGGACCTGGACCTCCAGGTCACTTCTTGGCACGTTCCTCTCCAGTTTTTCTGGGGCTAGCACGGTTGGTAATTACCTATGTGTACTTACCTAAGTGTAGTTACAGGATGAGAGCTACTCTCGTGGTGTCCCGTCTTCCCAGCACTCTGTCATATAATGCTTTGATTATAATTGTCATATTGTCATATAATGATTGTCATATGTCATAATATGTCTTCATATGATTGTCATACAATGCTTTGGTGGTGGGGCTTCAGGTTTGCTGTTTTTATTGCATTCCCTATTTTGTGAAGGGCACTTTGTATACTCTTTGCATCTTTACCGGATCTTAGTGCCCTGTCTGCGTCTGAGATTCGGTGTCTGGCCTACCTCGACGACTGGCTGGAGTGGGCTCCCAGTCAGTCCGCTTGTCTGCTCGCCAGGGGATGGTTCTTTCCAGATCGCTGGGTTTGGTTTCCTGGTGATCTGGAGGTTTTACCTTCTGTTTCCGTCCCGGGTTCGGACCTGGGCCTTGTTTCAGGCTCTTGGGCCCCTCATTGTCTTCCCTCCGGAAGTGTTACTGTGGCTGTGGTCCCGCCTTTGGCTGTTCAGGAGGGGGTCCCGGGTTGCTCAGCGGTTGCTTGGGCGGTTGTGCGGGAGTTTACACTTCGGCGTGCTTGTCTGCCCGCGGAGTCGGGTTTGGCTCCGGCGTCGGTTGGTTCCTACGGAGACTCCACTTCCGCCTCTTGCATTCCTTGGGTTCCTCTGGGGATCTGGTGTTGGTGCTGCGTCACCAGCTTCCTCTTTGGGGTTTTCGGGGTTCCGTGCCTTGGCGGCTCCCCGAGCCTTCGCTCGATGTGTTCACGGACGGGTCGTCTCTCGGCTGGGGCTTTGTGACCAGTGCTCACCAGGTCGGCCGAGGTTGATGGAGTCTGTCTGTCCATCGGGCTCACAGCCCGGTTCAGGTGTTCATGGCTGTCTGGTTTGCGCTTCGGAGGGTTTGGGTCACTAGGTACTCTACCATTCAGCTCTGTTTGGACTGTTCTCTGGTGGTTCTTGCCGGAACCACAGGGGGTTTGGTTAACCGTGTGGTTCGTGTCCGGGGTGTGTCCTGCGTCCTAGTGGACAGCCGTCTCGGTTCATTCCTCTTCGTGGGTTGGCCAGTCGTCGCCGATTCGTTTTGTTGGCTCTGTTGGGCTTATGGACTCCTGGCCATGGACGTCTTCGGGTCGGCGTGGTCTAGGCGTCGCCCGTTTTGTGGCGCCCTTCCCACCTGCGAGGACTTCACGGTGGAGGCTTTCGGCAGGCCTGGTCGAGGTGGGGGGTACCTGTACCTCTTCTCCCGGTCCAGCTGTTGCTTCGGGTTCTGGCTCAGTTGCAGCCCATTCCCACGAGGACAGTCCTTATGGTTCCCCTGTGGCCGGCCCGGCCTTCTTTTCAGACGCTGCTTGATAGGTGTCCGTACCCGGGGCGTTTTTCCTGAGGCTTCGCCTCTTTCAGCAGGCCGAATCGGTCCTGTCCGTGACTGGTTCGGCCTTCTCTTTGGCTCTTCGCGTCTGGTATTTTGACGCAGGTATCGCCATCTCTATGGTGTTCAGGTGGCTTTGTTGACGGTGTCCCACCTGCGAGCTTCGTCTTGGAGACTGTATGACGTTTATTACGTCTTCTCGCGTTTTGTTTCCCCTCCGGCCTGCTCATGAGTCGCCTGAGCCATCCTGGTCCTTGTTCAGGGTGCCTTCTTCTCTTCCCCTCAGTTTGTGGTAGCCCCTTCGGTTTCAGTTTCCTCCTCTTTGGTACTGGTGGTAGCTTTATTGGTGTGCAGCCTTTCTCTGTCCTGGCGACGGTCGAGACGGCTGCTTTCCGGAGGGGTTCTTGGGGTATTGGTACTTGTTTGGTTTGGCCGGGGGGTGCGTCCTGTGTTGTCCAGTTGTGCAGGGCTCGGGTCTCCCGGGTCGTCCGCAGTGTTTTCCTTCTTACTGCGGTCTGTCTTTGCGCCCGTGCTGTTCAGACGTTTGCAGCAATTGCTGCTGTGTTGGTGACGTCTCGGGCTCATTTCGGGCGCAGGGAATTGTGGGTCGCACAGGTTTTTGGCTGCCCATCCATATGTGCGTCTGTTCTTGGGCGTTCTTGTTGCCTTGGGTCGCAGGTTTGCGACCGGTTGTCTTGGCTTTGCGTTGCAGAGTTTGTGGCGGCCGCCTCCCGGGTTAGCCCTTTCTTTTCCTTCTCTTTGGGTATGAAGCTCCAGGGAGCCGTAGGGGCTCCCCACAGAAAACCAGCGTTGAATGTAATGAAACGCCATTTTCTGGGTGAGCCCCGGAGGCTCCCTGGAAACCCTCCCTCCCACCGGTCGGCGGTTTTTTCGCGTTGGTTGAAGCTTAGCTTCCGAACTGGAGCTTGGCAGCCGGCGCGGTAGGTCCGGGGCTCCCCCCTCCCCCTCCCGGGGTGGGGAGGGCTGCGCGGACGATCGGCGCGGCAGTAAAGTGTGATGTTTGCTTGTTTGCTTGTTTCCTTGGGATTGTAGGGAGTTTTCTACCTCTCTGTTCGG
Organism: Procambarus clarkii; assembly: GCF_040958095.1. NCBI lineage: Eukaryota > Metazoa > Arthropoda > Malacostraca > Decapoda > Cambaridae > Procambarus > Procambarus clarkii. The sequence continues at coordinate 10,775,604 of NC_091202.1, read as the reverse complement.
TTTTTGTTGTAGTTTCTTACCATGTGGGGTTTGTTTTGTTACGCCTACCTTTCTGGGTGCCTAACCCCGGTCGATGGCAGATAAGGAAAACCCCCAACCATATGGGGTTTTCCAGGGCCATTGCTCCCTGAAACCTCTCTGAAGGGGCCAGGTTCTGGCGCTGGTCCCTGGTAGGTCTGAACTCCTTAGCTAATGTCCCGGTCTAACATAACACACATTAGCCCGATAAGCTCCAGGGAGCCTCCGGGGCTCACCCAGAAAATGGCGTTTCATTACATTCAACGCTGGTTTTTTTATCTTTTTCATCGGTCACAGCCCCCTGTTCAGGTAATTACCCAAGTGTAGTTACGGGATGAGAGCTACGCTCGTGATGTCCCGTCTACCCAGCACACTGTCATATACTGTAATGCTTTGAAAATACTGATGGTTTAGGCCACCACCACCTTCTCACCTAACTTGTTCCAACTGTCTACCATTCTGTTTACAAAAGTGAATTTCCTTATATTTCTCCGGCAGCTTTGTTTCATTAGTTTAAATCTATGACCTCTTGTTCTTGAAGTTCCGGGTCTCAGGAATTCTTCCCTATCAATTTTATCGATTCCTGTTACTATTTTAAATGTAGTGATCATATCGCCTCATTTTCTTCTATCTTCTAGTTTTTGCATATTTAATGCATCTAACCTCTCCTCATAGCTCTTGTCCTTCAGTTCTGGGAGCCACTTAGTGGCATGTCATTGTGGCCATTTTCTTCTGCCGATTTCCCGGCGTGGCCACCAGGGGGGTTTGCGGTTTATTTACATACGCTTGGGTGTGCGAGCGAGTGTTTTGGGTGAGTTTTTTCACCTTTTTCAGGGGTTTTATTCTCCTGTTGTAGTTCCTTTGCTTTTCTGGTGTTTTCTGCCCATTTTCTGTTCCTCTGGGAACGTTTGAGTGTTGATTTTACACTGGGTTTTCCCTTTTGTCTGTTTTGGGTCTGGGCCCTAGAGTTTGGGCTCAGTGTCCCTGACTGTTATGCTTGCTTCCACACCTTGTCCCTCAGTTTTCGGTCTGTTTTAACCATTTCCCTGGGGGTTCTGTCTGGGGGCTGTGCTTTGCCTTTCTGTGGTGTATCTCCGCTGGCAAATGTGGTGGTTTGGGCTTCCCCTGGTTTGATTCCGGGTTCCTTTGGGTTCTTTGGTTTCGTTCCGGAGGTTTCTTCCTCTTGGGCCCCCTTTGTGGGTTCAGGGGGCTTTGTTTCCTTGTGTGTGACCCAGCTCTGCCTTCAAGGGTTCCAGGGTCTTCCTGGCTTGCAGACTAATCTTTTTGGGTTGTGGCACATGTTGTGGTCGTGCTGGGACTTTGGGGTTTTGTTGTCGAGGTGGGCCTTTTGATGTAGTTTTGTGCCTTCTTCGCCAGGCCGGCGTGGTGCTCTCTGCCCACTGGTCGGCGGCTTGTAATTTTTTTTTCCATGTGTACACAGTGTGTGTGTGTGTGTGTGTGTGTGTGCACATGTGTATGTAATACACCTTTGTGTGTGTATTTGTGTGTGTGTGTATATGTATATGTACATAATATGTGTGTATATATATGTATGTATACTTTTTCTTTCAGAAGGGGCTCTGTTCCCTTCGCTGTTGATGGAATGCTGGGGGAGCAGCTTGCTCTGTTGACCCTCGCATGGTCCTGCAGTTAGTGGGGGGTTTTGTTTTTTTTCCGGCCTCTGGTGGTGGCAGCAGACGGCTTCTTCCCCTTTGGGGGGTTCAGGGCTGGCGGGGTGGGCTTCTTTCCCTGCACTTCGTCATGTTATCTTAGTGGGTGCATTGGACGTGGTCGATCTGCCCATCCTTTTGGGGTTCCCGTCTGCTCTGTGCAGACACGGGCCTGAACAAGTTCTTCTAGACTTGTTCAGTCTGCGCCCTGGATTCTATGCCCTCATCGGAGGACTGTTGTCTCCGGTCCAGCTTCCGGTCCAGCTTCTGTTGGGGCCGGGTGACTGGATGGTGGCCCTGGACCTCCAGGTCACTTCTTGGCACGTTCCTTTCCATTTTTCCGGGACTGGCACAGTTGGTGGTGGGGCTTCAGGCTTGCCGCTTTTGTTGCCTTCCCTAGTTTGTAATTGGCACTTTGTGTATTTACGCATCTTTACTGGATCTTGGTGCCCTGTCTGAGTCTGCTTGGGATTCGGTGTCTGGCCTACCTCGACGACTAACTGGTGTGGGCTCCCAGTCGGTCCGCTTGTCTGCTCGCCAGGGGTGGGGATCTTTCCAGATTGCCGGGTTTGGTTCCTGGTGATCTGGAGGCCGTTCCATCTGTGTCCGTCCCGGGTTCGGACTTGGCTGGATCTTGTTTAGGGCTCTTGGGCTGCTCCTTGTCTTTCCCTCCAGAAGTGTTGCTGCGGCTGTGGTCCTGCCTTTGGCTGTTCAACCCGGAACCCCCTCAGGCCCGACGGTTGCTCGAGCATTTGTGCAGGAGTCGGAACTTAGACGTGCTAGGTCTGTCCGCTGGGTCGGGTTTAGCTTCGGCGTCTGTTTGGTTCCTTCTGAGACTCCCCTTCTGCCTCTCTTGCAATCGTTGGGTTCGTTCCTCCGGGGATCTTGTGTTGGTGCTGCGTCACCAGCTTCCTCTTTGGGGTTTTCGGGGTTCCATGCATTGGCACCTCCCCGAGCCTCCGCTCGATTTGTTCACGGATGTGTCATCTCTCTGTTGGGGCTTTGTGACCAGTGCTCACCAGGTCGACCGGGGATGGTGGGGTCTGTCCATCCGTCGGGCTCACAGCACGGTTCGGGAGTTCATGGCTGTCTGGTTTGCGTTTCGGAGGGTTCGGGTCACACGGTGCTCTACCATCCAGCTCCATTTGGACTGCTTTCTGGCGGTTCTTTGCCGGAACCACAGGGTTTTTCTTAGGTGTTTGACCTTTGGGGTTGGGCCCTTCGAGTGGCTCGTTTGCTGGATTCTCTGGGTTGGGCTAACCGTGATGTACATGTCCGGGGTGTGTCCTACGTCCTGGCAGACAGCCTATCTCGGTTCATTCCTCTGTTCGTGGATTGGCCAGTCATCACCGACTCGTTTAGTTGGTTCTGCCGAACGTATGTACTCCTGGCCATGGACATCTTCGAGTCGGCGTGGTCTAGGCGTCACCCATTCTATGTGGCGCCCTTATCCCGCCTGTGAGGCGTTCACGGTGGATGCCTTTTGGCAGGACTGGTCGAGGTCGGGGTACCTGTTCCTCTTCTCCTGGTCCAGCTGTTGCTTCGGATTCTGGCTCGGTTGGAGCCCATTCCCAAGGAGAGTAGTCCTCTTGGTCCCTTGGTGGTTGGCCCAGCTTTATTTTGAGATGCTGCTTGATAGGCGTTTTCCCGCGGCTCCGCCTCTTATGGCAGGATGGACCGGTCGTGTATGTGACTGGTTCGGTCTTTTCCTCGGCTATTTGCATCTGGTATTTTGACGCGGGTATCACCATCTCTGTGGTGATCAGGTGGCTTTGTTGATGGTGTCCCACCTGCGAGCTTCGTCTTAGCGACAGTATGACGTTCCTGGTGTTTCTATGCATCTTTTTCTTGCTCTTTGTAGGTTGTCTTCTCTTTCGTATTGGGTTGTCTTGTCCTTTCTTGGGTTTTCAGGAATACAGTTATTTGATGTTTCTTACTGTCACCTCGTTTCGTGTGGCGCTGGCGGAGCCGCTCCGGCTTGCGTTCAGGGTGGACATCACATCTGCCCCGTTCCGTAAGTTTTCTCGTGTTTTGTTTCACCTCCGGCCTGCTCGTGCATCGCCTGAGCCGTCCTGGTCCTTGATCAGGGTGCCCTCTTATCTTCTCCTCAGTTTGTGGTAGCCCCTTTGGTTCTGGTGGTAGGTTTGTACGTTTGCAGCCTTTCTCCATCCTTCTGGCAATGGTCGAGACGGCTGCTGACCGGAGGGGTCCTTGGGTTATTGATGCTTGATTGGTTCGGCCGGGGATGAGTCCTGTGTTGTCCGGTTGTGCTTCTTTGCCGTTACCTGCGTACCGTGTCTGGGGATGCGCTTTGGGTTGATCCGGTTCCCCTTGTTCCCTGTTTCAGGGCTCGGGTCTCCCAGGTCGTCCGCAGAGTTTGTCTTCCAGCCTGCGGTCTATCCTTGTGCCCGTGCTGTTCGGACGTGCAGCTTTCGCTGCTGTGTTGGTGACATTTAGGGCTCATTTCAGGCGCAAGGATTTGAGGGTCGCACAGGTTCCTGGTCGCCCGTTTTTTTTGCGCGTCTGCTCCTGTGCGTTCTTGTTGTCTTGGGTAGCAGGTTGCAGCCTGTTGTCTCGGCTTCGCGTTGCGGAGCTTGTGGCAGCCACCTCCAGGGTCAGCCCTTTCTTTTCCTTCTCTTTGGGTATGAAGCTTCAGGGAGCCGTAGGGGCTCCCCACAAAAAAACAGCGTTGAATATAATGAAACGCCATTTTCTGGGTGAGCCCCGGAGGCTCCCTGGCAACCCTCCCTCTTACCGGTCGGCGTTTTTTTCGCGTTGGTTGAAGCTTAGCTTCCGAACTGATACTAGGCAGTCGGCGTGGTGAGGTCCGGGGCTCCCCCCCTCCCAGGGTGGGGATGGCTGTGTGGACGATCGGCGCGGCAGTAAAGTGTGATGTTTGCTTGTTTGCTTGTTTCCTTGGGATTGTAGGGAGTTTCTACCTCTCTGTTTGGTTTTATGTTTTGTTTTTACCATGTGGGGTTTTTGTTATGCCTACCTTTCTGTGTACCTAACCCCGGTCGATGGCAGATAAGGAAATCCCCCAACCACAAGGGGTTTTCCAGGGCCATTGCTCCCTGAAACCTCTCTGAAGGGGCCAGGTTCTGGCACTGGTCCCTGGTAGGTCTGAACTCCTTAGCTAATGTCCCGGTCTAATATAACATACATTAGCCCGATAAGCTCCAGCGAGCCTCCGGGGCTTATCCAGAAAATGGCATTTCATTATATTCAAGGCTGGTTTTTTACATATAGTGTGCACAGCTGTCTGTTCTACAATCCCTCTAGAATCGATTTTTCGTAAACTCTAAACGTTTGGAGTTATAAATTTTTGTCTAAATTTGCACATATTTCAAATGTCATATTGACAATTTTTTTTTTACACTAAACTATACTGAAAACCTATATTCTAAATACATGAAAATGAGGATCGTATTCTATTCTGAGAGAATAACAACACCAAATGAACAGTTGGTGGTATTTTATATTATTGCAGCTGATTTCAAAATCTGAAGTTTTCAATACTCAATTTTGAATATTCAATTAACCCTTAACCCTTAACATGCTCGGGGTCTAATATCCTGCCATCCGCACAGGCGCATGTCATTTTGAAAAAAAAAAAATTTTTTTTTTTTGCTAATCTGTTAAGTTCTGTTCACTGATCACGGGAAAAAAAAAAAATTCTATTGTACTTACTTTTGTTGCAATAGAGCCGAGAAGCTCGGTGATGACGTCACAATCTGCATGTTCGCTCATGCAGTACACGCCCGGGAGGTGTTGCGCGCGGTCCTCAAACAGCCAGAGTTGCCACAAATATATTTTCGCGCTATTTATTTACAATGTCTAAGCGCATTTTATCTAATTTTTTTTCACTAATTGTGTTTCAAATACTGTTTGAACATATTTTGTATCAATAATTGTTGCATATTTGAGTATACACAGGCGCACACTAATGTTTTCAATTACGGCAATATAATATGTCATTACAGTCTATTATATTGTATGTTCTGCTTATATTTGTATATATTTACACACACGCACACGCTATCTGCTTATATGTTTACATATTTACACACTCGCACACGCTATACACACTTTGAAGCACACTTAGAAGATTTCTAGACTGTGGTAGTCATTGAAGCAGTCGACAGCACATAATGGGATACCACACGTTTCACACCATGTTTGCACAAGCTGCCGTTTCTTGTCTCTACGTGTCGTTGTTTTACACACCAAGCAATCACGTTGGGCTATTGCACGCTTCACACCAGGTGGCAAATACTTAAGTTTGTGTGCTAGGAAGCCTTCAGTGTGAGCGAGGCGTGGAGTACCAGCATGCTGCAACAGTGGGTTTATGATGGGCCTGCTGAATACCTGGGACATCTTTTGCAAACTTTCCTAATAACTGTATTGCAGCATCAAATACAAAGTCACGGAAAGTGGGCTTACGTCCAGTTCTCACAAGGTACATGTTGAAACCGTTCAGCATGCTCATGTCCACAAGATGGAAGAATACTTTTTTCGTCCACCTACATGTCTTCCGCACACACTCTGCAGTGCCAATCATCATGTCTGATTTATCAATCAACCGCATGTTGATATTATAGTCTAAAACACAGTCTGGCTTATATAGTGGTGCGTTTGTTTTATGGCTCACTTTCCCACTGTTCACCATTGTTCCATCATGAATTGTTGTTGTCAAGTTCACCTCTCTTTTGTCTTTCCACCGAACTGACAGAATGTTATCACTTTTCCTTCTCTGACACTCACCAACTGCAATGTCGTTGTCAAACACAGGCATTTCCCTTCGTTGTGGCTTTACTGTACCAACCAATCCGGTTCTATTTTCTAGCAAGAACCGAGCTAGCAAGGGACTTGTATAGTAATTATCTGTGTATAAAATATGTCCCTTGTTCATCCACGGAGCCATGATGGTCTTCACTACACTCCCCGAGAATCCATGTTCGTCGTTACCGGGAATGTCTACATCACTAGCCGAGTACAGAATCATGTGTAACACGTATCCTGTCTCACAATCACAAAGAACAAAAAATTTCAGGCCAAATCGGTTTCGTTTTGAGGGAATGTACTGTTTGAATGGAACACGTCCCTTGAAAAGTATGAGAGATTCATCAACCACCAGCTTCTGTGCTGGTACGTAAAAATCTCTGAATTTTCCAATAACATCGTTCATGTAGTGCCTCACTCGCCACAGTCTATCATCAGGTGTTCGGTCCTGAACACTTCCAAAATGTAGACACCTGAGGAGTATCTGAAACCTGTCTCGTGACATATATTTCCCGAATAAAGGTGTTGGTATTGTCTTGTCCTTGCTCCAATAGTCATTTATTGCATGTTTGTGACAGTGCTTCATCAACAAACAGAGTGCCAAAAACACATACATTTCCGCCACTGTGGTATTTTTCCAACGCTGCAGTCGTGAAAATTCTGTGATTTCCCTCTCAATCAGGTAAGCAGCATGCAGGTTCGTTTGGTGTACAATGTATTCCATGAGTGGTTCATCATAGAATGCTGTAAAATATTCCATCTCAGCCATGTCCTCACCTTGATTAGGGAAAAGGTTTGTAATCCCTACATCTTTATCGTCAAAGTGAGGAATATTAGGAATAAAATCGTCACCATCACTCCACTCAAGTACACCAGGCGTCCTGCGAGATGCAGAGGAAAGACGGCGAGGAAGCGATGCATACCGGCGACCAGGAGCTGAATACCGTCTGCTGAGAAGCACGGCGGCTACGTGCACGTGAGGTGGGTGCACGTGAGGTGGGTGCACGTGAGGTGGATGCACAGTGAACACGAGGGTCTTGGTCCCTCATGTGGTGCCATGCGGTGGCGCTTGGCCGGGCGAGATGCTGCTGACGCGACAATTTCTCGCCCAGTTACACCACTGGTACCAGCCACAGGCTCAATAAAACTGTGATCTGAGTCACTAAACCCAGAAAAGGAGTCACCTCCCTCTGACTCGTCACCCTCAAACAGAAAATATCCACAGGAACTGTGAGGTCGTGGTAGAATTGGGGTAGAAACTGGGCGAGGAGGCATCGGTGAGCGTATGGGCCTCGCCATGGCATGGCGGTCATTCTCACTTTCACTGCTGCTGCTGCTATCACCCGACAACTGTGTATAATCCTCATCGTTGTCTGAATCGTCAAACACACTTTCTTCACCTTCAGAGAATAATTCGTGGGCTATTTGCTCTGGGGTGAGGGACTGAGTGGTGCGTGCCCGTGAGGCGTTTGACCGTGCGATCGCCATGGTGACTCTCGCTAAACTGAGGCCTCCCATGCCTTCGGATCGTGAGCGGGAATTTTTTTCAAAATGGCCGCTGTTTACTAGAGCCCCTGGGCAGCGTATGGGACCCCCAGCTACACCGCGGGCCATTCAAATCGTGCGCGGTACCCATACACTTCATATGAAGTGAAGCGCAGTTGACTGGTAAAACGATTTACACTTCATATGAAGTGATGCGCACTTTAAGGGTTAACATGAAAGATCAAAAAATCTTTCTATTACTAATTTTTCATTTTTGTTAATTATGTTGAGTTTTTACCACACATTGAAAACTAGTTATAAAATATTGTCTGGCATTAATGTTTCTTGGATGATAGGAATGTTAGGAGAGCCAGTGCAGTATTATGTACTAGTCGGCAGCTGTTGGGGCTCATATGCAGATGGGATGTACAGTTTTTTGTTTTTGAAGTTTGACTGTCAAAACATAACTCATTGTAGATAAAGATATAAACAGATAAACATTGATAATTGCAGTTGAAAGATTCTATGTTTAAGCTGGCTGACTATATATATTATGTTAATTAAGAAATGTAATTAAATTTACCAAAAGTATGGAACTAAATGCACAAAATAAGGTTTTGCACATTCCAGAAAATGCTGGGATATGCTAGGGATTTGAGCATGATGTAGAAGAACATGCAGAACTTAAAACTCTGACATGTCAGCTGTCAAGGATGGGAAATGCTATTATCTTGAATGACCAGATTACCATGTGAGAGGAATAGTGTTTTACAGACCCTGGTGGGTTTTCCGGGGTTTTGGGTTGATCTGATATCATGTTTTCCTTTCCTTGTAGAGAGCCACATTCTCTTGAGTCTTGGGTGAGCCACAGAGTCTTGGGGTGAAAATAGTGTACTATATTTATATTTCATGGTTTTTATTTGTGTAGTGATCATGAATCTACATGCAAATGTATTATTTTAATGCAGTATAGCAAATTGAAAAATCTAACAGTAATTTTTTCTGGGGGGAGCCCCGGAGGCTCCCCGGAGCTTTACCGGCTGATATGCTAATGTCAGACTTTGGCATCAGTCATGTGTATGGAGTTCTAGGGCCTACCGGGGACCACGAGCCAGAACCTGGCCCCCCTCAGAGAGGCAAGGGGAGCAATGGCCTATAGAAACCCCCGTGTGGTTGGAAGCATTCTATGTCTGCCATCAACCGGGTCAAGCATCCAGAAAGGTAAGCATTCCAAATCAAACCCCTATTCTGGTGAAAATTGCTACCTAAAGCCAAACTAGTGGATAGAACTCTTCAACAGAAAACAAGGAAACTAGTATGACGTCATACGTCACCGTGCCGCTGTCTGCGCAGCTCCCCCCTCCCCGGGAGGGGGAAGGGGGAGCCCCAGACCTCCCACGCCGGCTATCCACCCATCAGTTCTTCGGCTGATGCTATAGGCATTGGTTATGTGCTCCGGCTCCAGTGGTTGTTTCAGCACTGTACCTAGAGTGTGGTGTCTGTTTTCTAGGTGGTGCGTGAGCCGGGAGTGATTCTTCAGTACTCGGGCTGCATGCGCCTAGGGTTCCCTTCCCTAGGTGCCCTGTAAGTACTGCCCTGGGGGCTTGGGGCCACCTTCCACAAGTTCCTTGGGTCCTGCCCCTGCTTGGCCGTTTACTGCTTGGTTTTCGGCCGCTCTTTGTGTGCTCGGGTGTTCTGTCTCCCTTGTTCGCCTTAGAGTAAGGGGCAGTGTTTGCACTGGTGGGGCGCAGGGTACTGTGCAGCTTGTCTTTACCAATCATAGCGGCCGGCTCTGTTCCGCTTGGGTACGCTGTCCTCTTGCGGGGTTTTCTTTTTCTTTTTGTTTATTTACCTGGTGGGGGGGTCTGCCTTCGTTCTTGTCCCTTGTGTTCTGAGTATTTTCTGGTGGTACCCCTGCTAGGTCCCCGTGAGTGTACACGTCCCGGGGGTTCAGCTCTTAGAAAGTTGTTTGGTAGCTTTGGGTGCCGGTTAGCAGTACCCTGCCTGGGATTACCTGAGCGCGAGTCCTCTTAAAGTAAACGCTCGGGACCCTGGGAAACCCCTGGGGGCGCGCGGGTCCGATGGATGTGACCCCAGAGTCCCCCCCCTCGATTCCAGCGAGTTTGAGGGTTGCTCTCACCCTTTGTCTCTGGGTGACTCTGTTTTGCCTCCGTCTGCTGCCTGTGGGGTCGGTGACACCTTCAACCCGGAGTCCTGCGAGTTTGGTTGCTCGTTGTGGCTCGGTTACCCAGTTATGCTAACAAAGCGGGTGCGGGCAGCAGGGGCGTTGCACTTGAGCCTTGGTGGTGGCAACGTTCTCGTGGTTTCCTCCCTGGGAGCCCCGGGGCTGCCCCGTTGTAGTTCGTTTTGGGACTTGGGGGTGTTGGTTGCTTCGGTTCCATCCACGCCCCCTTGTCTTTCCCCTGGATCACCCTTCCTGCCTGCATCCGGTTCTTTACCGTCTGTAGGTTCGGGGCGGAGTTTTTGGTGGTGTTGAGACTCGGGCAGTCTCGGGAAATTCCCCTTCCGGGGTAGTGACGGGGGCATTTGAGCCTGTTCCTCCAGCCATGTTGTATGAGTCTGCCAGTGGGCTCCCTTCCTTAGTGTTTTAAAGGCTGCCCCGGTTTTCTGGTACGGCCGGGGCTTTGGGGGAATGGCTCGGCCCCGGGGCCTGTCGTGTAGGTTCCCAGGGCTGGGGAGGGGCTGACTTGGGGGGGCCTTGGCCCCGTTAGACCCCGTGGGGTTTTTTATCCCCCTCTAGGCGGGGCTTGTGGTTACGCGGAGTGGGGTCTTTCCTCCCCACTCGCCGTACGTGCTGTTGGACGTTGGCCCCTCCCCGGGCTCGGTTCCTTGGCCTTTGAGTCAGTTGGTTCCGTCCTGTGGGTGGATGTTTCCTCCCACCCCTTTTTGGGACGGTGTTTTTGTCATGTTTCCCCGTTCGATGGGGTTCTGCGTGACTTCTGATCTCGGGTGCGCCTGCGCCTTCGTGTGCCTTCGGGACTAGTGTTGGCTTCTGTGTTCTCGAGGGTACGGGAAGGTTTTTCGTTACTTCCCGCATTATTGGAACGTCTGTCGGCTCCTCCTACTTGTCGCCCTGTTGGGCTACTTGTCGCCCGGTTGGGCTACTTGTCGCCCGTTTGGGCTACTTGTCGCCCGTTTGGGCTACTTGTCGCCCGGTTGGGCTCCTTGTCGCCCGGTTGGGCTCCTTGTCGCCCGGTTGGGCTACTTGTCGCCCGGTTGGGCTACTTGTCGCCCGGTTGGGTTTCGCCGTTGGTTCTTTTGGGCTCTTTGCTTCTTTGGCCGGTTTTATTGTTCCTGCTTCCTCTTTTGGCTACTTTTCTCGTGCAGTAGTCCTGGCTGGCGCCTTCCCGCAGGGAGGGTGTGCGGTTCGGCCAGCGTGTTAAGCGCATGCGCCGTGGAGTTTGTTTTGGTCTGGGCGGTGTTTCAGTGCTGGTGTTTTGCGCCCTTTTTGCTACAGTGCTTCGCCTCTCGTTCTTCTCCCTGGCTGCGGTATGTGCCCCTTCGCGCCGGGGGTGTCCTGGTTCCCAGTTGTGGGGAGGACACCGCAGTTTTCCCTGTGTCAGGGGTGTGGACCGCCTCCTTCGCCTCTCCCTGCTCTCCTGCGGGTCCGGCAGGGTCCGGCTCTGGCGTCTTCACCTGGCGGTGCTCCCAAGTTCTTCTGGGCACGGTTGAGTCGTGTCAAGTTCGTGCCACTATTCGCCAGGTGAGTTTCTGCGGTCTGGCGTCTTTTGGCCGGGTGCTGGATGCGGCGGTGTTTATATACCTGTCTTTATTTAGGTATATTTTTGTACGACTGAGACCGTTCGCACACCAGTGACTGTCCCTTTCTCACCCCTTCCGGTCCCCCTCATGTGCATGTCCAACCCATGCTGGAGTCATTCAGGGGACCCTCCTTTTTTAATGTTGTGAGGTGTGGGGGTTGTAGGGTTGGTTCTGTACTCACCTGGTAAGGCTCCTGGCTGTGCTTGCAGGATTTGAGCTCTGGCTCTTGGGTCCCGCCTATCTGGTAGAACTTGCGGGATCGTACCAGTGGAGTGCAGTGGTGCTATTGGCTCCTTTGGGGAACACTGTATTACCATCAGAGAGGTCTGTGCTTGTTACACGACCTACTTGCGAGCATAAGCCTTCTTGCTGGTTCGTCCGTGGACTTCCAGGGCGCACTGGCCTGTTTTCGTATGGCAGTTCCGGCCCGTCCTGGTTGTGGGGGTATGTGGGCCGGTGGACTACTGCTAGCAGCTGCCTGGTGGGCCACCCTCTGGCCGGTCTAGCCTGGCCTTGGGCCGGGCTTCAGGTGTAAAAGGGCTCCCAGTACCTCATCCAGCAGGTATCGAGCGGTGTTTCTCCGCCGTCGGTCGCCTGGTGCAGGTTTCTGGGCCTGCTGGGTTTTGTCGTGTCTCCGTTGGCCCTGTCTGGGGTCTGCCTGCTCCGTTCTCTGCCTTTGCAGAAGGGAGTTGCTATTTACATGTTGCATGTGGCAGTGGTGCCTGTTGCTGCTGCTGCACGTGTGCATTGGTACCGTGTTTCACGGTGGCGTGTCCTTGTTCCTGTGTCCGGTTGTGGAGTGGCACTTTGCTGCCGTTTTGTGCCTGGGGATTGCGTGGGGGTTTTTCTGTCCCAGCCTGATTGTCCACCCGTGGTTGTTCTCCTGGGGTTTTTGTGCTTCTGCTCTTTCTTCCTGCCTCCTCTGCAGCAGGGATGTTCTGCGTGTGTTCTTAGGGGTTGGTCAGCCTGTGTCCTGTGATGTGCTTCTTTGTCTCGGTCTTTTGCAGTTGTTCGTGCCCCTTGGTTCGGGTCCTGTTCTGGCGGCGACCCTTCCGCCTTCTTTGGTTTCCTAGCTTGCCCTGCCGGTTGTTTTTTGTTTTTTTTTTGGGGGGGGGGTTCTTGCGATGTCTCGCGTCAGACCCGTCGTTTCTGAACTCCTGGCGGGCTTGCATGCTTTGGGGTGTTTTTCTGTTCGGCAGACGTTCCATCTCCTTGTGCCGCCTGGGTTTCGGTGGTCGCGCCTGAGATCTTCTCGCGGCTCCGCCTTTTTCCTGGGGTCGGAGGGGCCTTGTCGGGGCTGCTTATGTTCTGCCTCGCGGTCTCGCCTCCGGTTGGTGGTCGGGTGGCTTCGTGGTAGGTGTCCCACCTGCGTGCTTCTCTTGGCGGCAGTATGGGGTATTTTGGCGGTCCTTCCTTTTCCTGTCCCTTCTTAGGTGGCTACTCTTGTTAGCTTGGTTTACTCTCGGCTTGGTTTTCTGGTGGGGGTTGGGGGCCGTCGTCTTGCCACATACTGTCGCCTCTTTTCGTGCGGCGCAGGCGGAGCCGCTTCAGCTTGCTTTCGGTCTTGGTGTTGCTTCTGCACCGTTAGTCAGCTGTCTTGTGCGTCGTTTCACCTCCGGCCTGTTCGTGCGCCGCTTGCACCATCCTCGTCTCTGGTCAGCGTGCTCTGTCTTCTGCTCGGTTGGTAGTGCCCCTTCGGTTCCGGTGTGTTTTTTCGTCGGCTCTTTCCTTTGGGCCTTTGCCTCTGGGGGTCGAGTCGCTGAGTTTTCTTGCTCCTTCGGTTTTCGCGTTTTGGTTGTTTGGTGGCAGCAGTCTCCATCTTTTCTGGTGCGGGGTGGGCTGCTGCATTCTGGAGGGGTCCAGGGTTGTTGGTGCTTCGTTGGTCGGGCCGGGGGTGTGTCGTGTTTTGTGTTCAGTGGCGGCCCTCCGCTGTTGTTTGCGTGCCACGGCGTTTGGGTCCGGAGCGCGTTTTGTGTTGATCCGGTTCTGTTCTTCCTGGTTCGCGGGTGATAGTGTCCCGGGTGGTCAGCCGTGTTCTTGCGGCTAAGCTGCCTGTGTTCTTCCCTCATGCCTGTGGCGTTCGTGGCTTCGCTGCTCTCGCTGCCGTCTGGGCGACGTGGCCTTGCGGTCTTTCGGGCATGGATTTTTGGTGTTCGTGCAGGGACCTTGCTGCTCGTGGTTCTCGTGTTGTTCCCGGATTTTCGGGGCTGTGGCGCCTTGGGTTGGCGTTTGCTGCCGGTTGTCTCGCCTCCTTGGGGGGTGCGTGGTGTCCGCCTCCCGGTTCCGTCCCTTTGACCTTCCTCTGTGGGTAGTTAGCTCCGGGGAGCCGACGGGGCTCCCCCCAGAAAACCAGCGTTGAATGTAATGAAACGCCATTTTCTGGGTGAGACCCGGAGGCTCCCCGGCAACCCTACCTTCCTCCGGTCGGCGTTTTTCGCGTGTTTTGACATCCAGCCTCAGAACTGATGGGTGGATAGCCGGCGTGGGAGGTCTGGGGCTCCCCCTTCCCCCTCCCGGGGAGGGGGGAGCTGCGCAGACAGCGGCGTTGTGACGTATGACGTCATACTAGTTTCCTTGTTTTCTGTTGAAGAGTTCTATCCACTAGTTCGGCTTTAGGTAGCAATTTTCACCAGAATAGGGGTTTGTTTTGGAATGCTTACCTTTCTGGATGCTTGACCCGGTCGATGGCAGACATAGAATGCTTCCAACCACACGGGGGTTTCTATAGGACATTGCTCCCCTTGCCTCTCTGAGGGGGCCAGGTTCTGGCTCGTGGTCCCCGGTAGGCCCTAGAACTCCATACACATGACTGATGCCAAAGTCTGACATTAGCATATCAGCCGGTAAAGTTCCGGGGAGCCTCCGGGTCTCACGGTAGGGAGCCGGTCGGCTGAGCGGACAGCACGCTGGACTTGTGATCCTGTGGTCCTGGGTTCGATCCCAGGCGCCGGCGAGAAACATTGGGCAGAGTTTCTTTCACCCTATGCCCCTGTTACCTAGCAGTAAAATAGGTACCTGGGTGTTAGTCAGCTGTCACGGGCTGCTTCCTGGGGGTGGAGGCCTAGTCGAGGACCGGGCCGCGGGGACACTAAAAAGCCCCGAAATCATCACAAGATAAGAATCATCACAAGATAACCTCACCCAGAAAATGGCGTTTCATTACATTCAATGCTGGTTTTTTTCCTAAAATACAGTAGATGCTTGGTAATCCACAGTCCAGTAACCTGAAAATCCTTGTAATCTGCAAGATTTATCCCAGGTAATGACAGATTAGCTACCTGGAATAATGTAAATAATTCAACAATTCTGGATTTATATTCCTGATAAACTTAAAATTAAAGGTTACATTGAATGTCCTGGAAACCAATAGCATTTAAGTGAGACTCGCTATAGGGCAGGTGGGAAGTTTTGGTGCAAGTGAAGGAAAATAGATTTAATGATTGATTATTTCTTTTATACAAATTTCAGCATATCAGGGATCACATAACAGAGCCGGGGCACACACTATCTGATGAAGATCTTACCAAGCGATTCATTCATTTGTACCATTCAAGCCAGGCTACAATCAACAGCCTGTTAGCTGTAGCCAATATTGAGAATTTAACAAACTGTGCAGAAGGGGTTCAGCTGCAAGAAAAACTGCGACGAATGTCATCCAAAATTGCCAGTTGCACGTCTAGATTCTTTCAGGTAATTATTTAATCTTAATATGAATAAATTAAATATTGTCCAATGTTATTTTATAAAATGTCTATTCAATGTAGGGGTGTACTGTCTCCACTCGATCATCCGGACTATATGGGAAGGACCCCCAGCCGGATTATCACATTTTTCGGATAATGGTACTTTTTCACCTACGAGTCCAAAAGTGACCATTTCCAACTATTTTTATATTACAAACAACATAATTTGAATTGCCTTGCCACATACAATTATTAAATATGCAACTAGAAACCTCAACTTACCTTGTTGGTGTTCGTCTTCTTGATTGATGCCACACATCTTGAAGTTAAGAATTCTTAACAATTTACGTAACCAATACTAACACAACACTAAAATTAACACTTAAAATTACTGTACAGTTCATTAAGCTAAGTTAGTTTTGACTGCCAGCTGCTGAAGCCTCACTGGTTGAGGGCATTTGGGTTGCCTGTGAGGCCTCACTTGTTGAAGGCGCTTGCATGCCCTCACTTGTTGAAAGCGCTTGGCTTGCCTGTGACGCCTCACTTGTTAAAGGCGCTTGCTTGTGCCTCACTTGTTGAAAGCGCTTGGCTTGCCTGTGACGCCTCACTTGTTAAAGGCGCTTGCTTGCGCCTCACTTGTTGAAGGCGCTTGGCTTGCCTGTGACGCCTCACTTGTTAAAGGCGCTTGCTTGCGCGTCACTTGTTGAAAGCGCTTGGCTTGCCTGTGGCGCGTCACTTGTTGAAAGCGCTTGGCTTGCCTGTAATGCCTCACTTGTTGAAGGAGCTTGGCTTGCCTGTGGCGCCTCACTTGTTGAAGGCGCTTGGCTGCCTGTGACGCCTCACTTGTTGAACAACACGTAACTTGTCTTTAATTGCTAGGACAATCTTCTTCCTCTTAACACTTCCAGAACGATTGATGCTGCTACCAGACATATTCTTCGCCAAAAATGTTCAAAATTACTATGAAAATTAAGAAAGTTATTTAAAAAAATATTTCACTAATGGCGCAACACTGTGAGGCCGCACTGGTTGAGGTGTATAACAGTGACTTGTCTTTAATTGTTAGGACAACTTTCTTCCTCTTAACACCTCCAGAACGATTGATGCTGCTACCAGACATAGTCTTGGCCAAAAATGTTCAAAGTTACTATGAAAATAAAAAAGTTATTTAAAAAAATATTTCACTAATGGCGCAGCACTGTGTATAACACGAGGGACGGACGCACATGGGTTGACCAGTGTTGGACGGGTCCACTTGGGGTGGGGCAGCTATAGCACGTTACGTAAGCCGCCAGGAGGAAAAAAATTCACAATATTTTTGAAGGAAACTTCAGCCTGTGCACAATGCTTTTAGGAAACTTATTTATTTGTTATTACATAATTACTAGTACTTATTTAATTTGTTTTTGGCTATGATTAATTGTTCTAAAATTAATGGTAATTCCTGTACCCAGGTGGTCCCTCCCGACGCACCCCTCCCACCCTCCCAACACCACCCCCCTCCTCCACCATGCGTCTAGAGCCAGAGACGGGATTAATACGGTATGGCCGTATTTTCATCCGGCCAAACCAGCTTTTATCCGGTTCCTGTGGCCATTTTGGCCGGATATTGTGATAACTTTATCCGATAACGATTTTGGCCGTATAAGGGCGTTTTCCGGATGTTTGAATCCCGGATAATCGAGGGGTTACAGTATTAGAACCCTTCAAGATTGGCATTGGTGAAATTAAGTGAACTTTCCAAATTGTGATTAATTTTCGTACCTGATCCGGATTTGTGAATGATCCAGATTTCAGAATAATTGCCCATTTTTTGTTTTTATCACAAAATTGTCTAGATTTTTCTTATTATAAAATAATACAATACACATTTTTACATATTTTGATAAATATATGTAAACTGATTTTGTGTGCATATAAATTGATGGTGTACTGATACAATATTTGGGTTAGAGTTGCTGTTAAGGAAGGTGAATGGGGCCAGGTTCTGGCCGTGGTCCCAGGTAGGCCCTAGAACTCCATACACATGACTGATGCCAAAGTCTGACATTAGCATATCAGCCGGTAAAGCTCCAGGGAGCCTCCGGGTCTCACCCAGAAAATGGCGTTTCATTACATTCAACGCTGGTTTTTTCCGGGACGGGCCTTCTCCGTCATGTCCCCCTCTTCTTGGGGTTTCTGCATGACTTTTGGTTTCGGGTGCGATGGGATTTTTGTGCCTTCGTCCTTTGTGTTTGCTTCTTTTTGTTCTCGAAGGTTCGGGACGGTTTTGCTCCTTCCCTTTTTCTGGTACGTCTGTCGTCATTCGGTTTAGCCTCCCTTCGGTCCTTTCTAGGGCTTGTGGGTTCTCTTCCCGGCAGCTTCTGGGTGTTTGGCCTTCTTGTTCTTTTGTGCATATCTCTTCTCTTTGCGCTGTCTCAGCGCTACTCATTTTCCTGGGGGTGATTTTGGTCCTCTTAATGAGTCTTTTCGCTCCTGCCCTTCTGCGGGATGTTGTTGTGGGGTGGCTCCTTATGCGGGCTTATGCTCCTTCCCTGTCGGCTGCACTTGTGACGGTGGACTTGCACGCTTGTGGCATTTTGGTTTTGGTCCTTTCGTTTTCTTTTCCCTCCTGGGGCTGTCGTAATATTGGCTTGCGGAGGATGTAGAGGTGCTTGGGGCCGTTCCTGGGTCTGGCACCTTGGTTTCTGCTGCTTGCTTTCGGTATCGATGTTCCTTCTGCGCAGTTTTGCAGGCTGTCTCGTGCGTTGTTTCACCTCTGGCCTTCTTATGCACTGCCTGTGCCGTCCTGGTCTTTGGACAGTGTGCTCTCCTGTTTTTCTTCTCCTTGGTGGTTGTCGCTCCTTGGGTTCAGGATTGCTTTGCCTCGGCTCTCCTTTTATGTTAGCATTGGCCTCTGGGGGGGTCGTGTGGCAGAGCTTCATGCTCTTCTCAGGCGCGGTAGTTTTTGGCTCCTATGGTCGTGGTCATAGGTTTCTTCGTCTGCAACCGTTCTCCCTTTTTCTGGCAAATGATGGGCCTGCTGCTTTCCGGAGGGGTCCTTGGGTTGTTGTCTCGACTTCGTGTTGAGGAGTGGTTCACCGACCGCCTCCTGGGTATGTCCCCTTGTTTTCTTAGGTAGTCTTTGGTGAAGTAGCTCCGGGGAGCCGTAGGGGCTCCCCCCAGAAAACCAGCGTTGAATGTAATGAAACACCATTTTCTGGGCGAGTCCCGGAGGCTCCCCGGCACCCTCCCGCCCTCCGGTCGGCGGGTTTTTTCGCGGTTTTGATATCCAGCCTCAGAACTGGGGGCGGGGATCACCGGTGCGAGGGTCTGGGGCTCCCCCTTCCCCCTCCCGGGGAGGGGGGAGCTGCGCAGACATGCGGCACGGCTCGTGTGACGTCATGCTTGTTAGTTCGTTTTCCTGGGGGAGTTCTGTCCACTCGTTTTTTACGATTTTTGTTGTTAACCAGAATAGGGGTTTGTTTTGTGGCGCTTACCTTTCTGGGTGCCTGTCCCGGTCTATGGCAGATATAGAATGCTCCAAATCACATGTGCATTTCTATGGGCCATTGCTCCCCGTGCCTCTCAGAGGGGGCCAGGTTCTGGCTCGTGGTCCCCGGTAGGCCTAGAACTCCACCCACATCGACTGATGCAAAATAGTTAGGGTATCCATATTAGCCATGGATAGCTCCGGGGAGCCTCCGGGACTCACCCAGAAAATGGCGTTTCATTACATTCAACTTTTTTTTTTTTTTCTAAGTTTGTGAGGGCAGGTCGGTGCCCACATTGGCACCTCTGGTGCCAATGTGGGCACCCATAGCCTCGGAGAAGAAAATAAAAAGTATTCAGAGAATACTGATATTCATTATATATGAATATATAATTGGGATTAAGTGAACTTTCCAAATTGGGATTATGTTTTGGACCTGATCCGGATTTGTGAATGATCCAGATTTCAGAATAATTGCCCATTATAATTGCCTCCTACTCCCTTATATAACGTAGATGATTTTGTTCAAGTGAAGCATAGACAAATGCTAGTATTTAAGAAAATACGAGAACAACTGTCCAAAGCAAATGCCGAGTTCACTCTAGCAAGGAATGCACGAGCTAAACCCAGTAAAATAACTATTGGATCTGTAGTAATGATACATAACCAACACAGGTCTGGCCCTATGTACAAGTTAACTAAGAAATTTTTGGGTCCATATAAGGTAACCGAGCTTATCAAAGGTAACAAGTACAGACTTAAGAACTTGGTAACAGGAGAGTATATAAATGAACATTTAGACCACATGAAGTTAGCTTAATTGACTGTTGACGAGACTGATGAGGAAGATGACAGTGAACTTACCCAGACAGATTCTCCTATTGGGATGTGGGTAGAATATAGTTCACAACTATATTCTACCCACCTCAAGACTCCGCCCCAATATAGAAGCATCAAGAAATATGGACCAATAGGCTTTCTACAAACACTTCTATTCAATACCCATTGTTTCTGTTCTGTCTTGTGTTGATACTTTTAATACCCTATTAATATCCCCTCCTGTTCTGTCTTGTGTTGATAATGCCACATCATCCTTCCCACCTCACTCAAAATGTAGATATAATATCAGAGAGACGTAAGTTCTAATCAGTTGTGTATTTGTGAAGTCTTTGAAAATGTAATAAGTTTTACGAAACGCGCCCGTGTCGCGTCAGACTAGAAATAAAAAAATGAATTTTGGAGAAGTGATTTTTGATTTACCTCCAACAGTGAAGCGTAATGTACGAAAGATTGAGAAAATTCGTGTTAGAATTATTAATCTTACTTTTTCGGTCATATTTAATAATATATGTCTACAGGAAAGACTGCTACCAAAATATACTAATATATATATATAAATATATATATATGTTCTGGCTACTAGGTACGACATATATATATATATATATATATATATATATATATATATATATATATATATATATATATATATATATATATATATATAAATATATATATATATGTCGTACCTAGTAGCCAGAACTCACTTCTCAGCCTACTATTCAAGGCCCAATTTGCCTAATAAGCCAAGTTTTCCTGAATTAATATATTTACTATAATTTTTTTCTTATGAAATGATAAAGCAACCCTTTTCTCTATGTATGAGGTCAATTTTTTTTTATTGGAGTTAAAATTTACGTAGATATATGACCGAACCTAACCAACCCTACCTAACCTAACCTAACCTATATTTATAGGTAAGGTTAGGTTAGGTAGCCAAAAAAAGCTAGGTTAGGTTAGGTTAGGTAGGTTAGGTAGACGAAAAAACATTAATTCATGAAAACTTGGCTTATTAGGCAAATCGGGCCTTGATTAGTAGGCTGAGAAGTGCGTTCTGGCTATTAGGTACGACATATATAAATATATATAAATATATATATATATATATATATATATATATATATATATATATATATATATATATATATATAAATATATATAAATATATAAATATAAATATATATAAATATATATAAATATATATATAAATATATATAAATATATATATATATATATATATATATATATATATATAAATATATATATATATATATATATATATATATATAAATATATATAAATATATATATATATATATATATATATATATATATATATATATATATATATATATATATATATATATATATATATATACCTAGTCGTACCTAGTAGCCAGAACGCACTTCTCAGCCTACTATGCATGGCCCGATTTGCCTAATAAGCCAAGTTTTCCTGAATTAATATATTTTCTCTAATTTTTTTCTTATGAAATGATAAAGCTACCCATTTCATTATGTATGAGGTCAATTTTTTTTTATTGGAGTTAAAATTAACGTAGATATATGACCGAACCTAACCAACCCTACCTAACCTAACCTATCTTTATAGGTTAGGTTAGGTTAGGTATCTGAAAAAGTTAGGTTAGGTTAGGTTAGGTAGGTTAGGTAGTCGAAAAACAATTAATTCATGAAAATTCCTCTTATTAGGCAAATTGGTCCTTGCATAGTAGGCTGAGAAGTGCATTCTGGCTACTAGGTACGACATATATATATATATGTATATATATGTGTATATATATATATATATATATATATATATATATATATATATATATATATATACATATACATATATATATATACATATACATATATACAGAGCACCACTTGGTTTCCGAACTTTAGTTATCCGAAACTTCCAGTTTCCTGATTGGGGTTGGGGAGTCATGCTACCCGAACAAAGTTCGGGTAGGAAGGGGTCCGCCCAGCGTCACGCCGGCTTGTTGTGGTGGGTGGGCGATGGTCCAGTTTGCCCACTGTGACTTCACAGATTCACGGCCTATTATTCCTATTATTTTGAATTGCCATAAGGCTGGAATGTTCATTCTGTGCTTTTGTTTTACATATCTGCACAATCAAGAAACATCTGTGCACCATGTTGGCTCCAAATGCACCCATTGCGTCAGTGATGGCTGACTGGTGGGTGGATTGACGATGGAACTTAGGTGGGAGGCAGTATGAATGAGGGGGGGGGAGATGCTAGGAGGGAGGGGGAGGTAGGGAGAGATGTTAGGAGGTAGGGAGAGATGCTAAGAGGGAGGGGGAGGTAGGGAGAGATGCTAGGAGGTAGGCAGGAAGGGATGGAAGTAGTGAGAATTAGGGAGGGAAAGGCAGGCTGGCAGGCACAGGCAGGCAGGCAGGCAGGCAGGCTAGCTTGCAGGCAGGGAGTGAGTGGTAGTCACGAGGTTGAACCGCGTGACCTTGAGAGATGGGATGTAGGGGGGCGGGTGGTTTGTTGGTGGTGGGGGTGAGACCGGCTCATTCCCGAAGATAAGCCTAACACACACTACCCGTTAGCATGATGGCAGGGGGGGGAGGCAGGCTGGCTGGAAAGGAAGCAGGCTGGCAGGCAGGCAGGCTGGCTGGCAGGCTGGCTGGCAGGCTGGCTGGCAGGCTGGGAAAGAGGCAGGCTGGGAAGGAGGCAGGCTGGGAAGGAGGCAGGCAGGCAGGCTGGGAAGGAGGCAGGCAGGCAGGCTGGGAAGGAGGCAGGCAGGCAGGCTGGGAAGGAGGCAGGCTGGGAAGGAAGCAGGCTGGCAGGCAGGCTGGCTGGCAGGCTGGTTGGCAGGCTGGGAAGGAGGCAGGCTGGGAAGGAGGCAGGCTGAGAAGAAGGCAGGCTGGGAAGGAGGCAGGCTGGGAAGAAGGCAGGCTGGGAAGGAGGCAGGCTGGGAAGGAAGCAGGCTGGGAAGGAGGCAGGCAGGCAGGCTGGGAAGGAAGCAGGCTGGCAGGCTGGGAAGGAGGCAGGCAGGCAGGCTGGGAAGGAAGCAGGCTGGCAGGCTGGGAAGGAGGCAGGCTGGCAGGCTGGGAAGGAGGCAGGCTGGCAGGCTGGGAAGGAGGTAGGCTGGCAGGCTGGGAAGGAGGCAGGCTGGCAGGCTGGGAAGGAGGCAGGCTGGCAGGCTGGGAAGGAGGCAGGCAGGCAGGCTGGGAAGGAGGCAGGCTGGCAGGCTGGGAAGGAGGCAGGCAGGCAGGCTGGGAAGGAGGCAGGCTGGGAAGGAGGCAGGCTGGCAGGGTGGGAAGGAGGCAGGCAGGCAGGAAGCGATATATGGGTGTTGAAGTGAACTGTGAACCACGTGACCTTTGAGAGTGTGTGTGTGTGTGTGTATGGGTTTGGGGTGAGGGGTGGGGGTGGTGTGTCGGTGGTGGGGGGAGAGGGGGAGGTGTGTCCGTGGTGGGGGGAGAGGGGGAGGTGTGTCGGTGGTGGGGGGAGAGGGGGAGGTGTGTCGGTGGTGGGGGGAGAGGGGGAGGTGTGTCGGTGGTGGGGGGAGAGGGGGAGGTGTGTCGGTGGTGGGGGGAGAGGGGGAGGTGTGTCGGTGGTGGGGGGAGAGGGGGAGGTGTGTCGGTGGTGGGGGGAGAGGGGGAGGTGTGTTTGTGGTGGGGGGAGAGGGGGAGGTGTGTCGGTGGTGGGGGGAGAGGGGGAGGTGTGTTTGTGGTGGGGGAGGGACCGGCTGACTCCGTAAGCCTAACCACACTCCACAGACCTGTGA
Organism: Procambarus clarkii; assembly: GCF_040958095.1. Lineage (NCBI taxonomy): Eukaryota > Metazoa > Arthropoda > Malacostraca > Decapoda > Cambaridae > Procambarus > Procambarus clarkii. The sequence goes on along the minus strand of NC_091202.1, from coordinate 10,752,108 downwards.
CCCAGATTTGTTTCTTAAATGTACAGTACATCATCGTATATTTTAGGCAGGATGTGCCTGCAGGCTGGCAGGAAACATCCAGAGGATGTTTGCCAGATGTCTTAATAATCAGTTAGGAACAATTAAGGACTTTTATAAAGCGGATCAGGACTTCACTTATTGATGAGTACAAACAAAACACGGTCGCATTTACGCCATGAACCTGACGATTTTTTCCCCTAGAGTTTTTTTCATAAATTTTTCGGAAAAATTTCTTTTTACATTTCTAGTTTATTTTTCCCCTCTATTTCTCGTATACGAACTTACATGTTAACCGACGGGTCTCGTCCCCAAGGGGTTCGGAAACCAAGTGGTGCTCTGTATATATATATATATATATATATATATATATATATATATATATAAATAAAAATACTGTGTATATATATGGAAGGGAGTACCACCTCTAGCTGGAAGAAGGGGGACCCATAGCCTCGGAGGAAACCACGCATAACGCATTAGAGGGAATGTTTAGATCCCCTCCAATACAGTTTCTGTGTGCCTTTCTCCTACCACCCCCTTCCTTTTTTATTTTTTGTGCTTTATTATGCATTTGATGGTTACAAGATATACATGGGTTGATACAAAAATAATAATGCAAAAAGGTGCTTAAAGGTTATGGATCTCTTGAAAAACACAACAATGGGAAACATTGATGAATGTCACAGACGGGTTCGATCATTGTTGCAAGTCAAACACTTCTTCGAATTCCTCTGAAGTTGGACTAGTGCCCAAGACGCAACAGGCATTTCCCCTCTGAATCGCAACACTGAGGTGCTGGAACAAGAAACTTTTTGCTCTCTGGTCTTTTGTAGCGCTGATCAATTTGTCCCCCAATTCCTTCAGGAACTTCAATGCACATTTTCCCCACGAACCGAGGGTCTCCGAGCCGATCGGAACAAAGCTGTAGCAGTGTGCTAGACCTCTGTATTTAATAATTTTCTGCGATTCCCTGAAAGAAGCAGTACCACCGCTTTCACGTGTGCTGTAGTGGAGGTAGGTACTGGCCAGTGTGGCAGCGCACGTGTAGTCCCATACCACTTGCTTACCATCCTTCCAAGGTAGCAAGGTGACCCCATCAGGGCGCTTCTGAGGGTCGTTAGGTCTGGATAAGTGTGGTTCTCTTTGTGCCGGGCAGCGGGCTGTGGCGAGGCTCCTCTTGATGATGTCGTTGACTTCTTCATGTCTTGCAATTTTACCCTGTGATTTACGACATACCAGACCATGACGACCATATTGGTCTGCCATCGCAGTTCCGCAGATGCACCTATGTTCGGTGAGGATGGGGGCGGCAAGGCGAAGGGCAACTCCAATGCGGAGAGCGTCATGACTGAGGCGAGTTCCCAGGGCTGCATTGGGCACAGCAAATAAAAAATCCCCGGCGTGGGGTGCTGTTACCGCTAGGAGGCGGGCTTTGTTTTCAGCATCAGCGTTGTCAATCATTGCTGTGACAGTCTTTTCCATTATGGGGCTATCCCAGTGGGCCTGCTTGTGGTCTTTTGGGACTTGTGGTCGGGGTTGAGGGTGT